>NC_046659.1:122591791-122596599 GCF_010883055.1 Belonocnema kinseyi | reverse complement strand
CTTCATCAATGTACGTGATTTTTGGAAATTTCGGAACTGAAAAAAAATGAATTTATATTTACGTGCACGGAGATAAAAAAAAATTGGCAAAAGTCAGGGTATTTCTATAACTTTAAATAACTGTCTAACAGAATAAATTTGAAAATTTTCAATTTCAATTTGAATATTTTTACTTCATTTACAAAAGATTCTAGGTTGAAAATTTTATAAGTCTTAGATTCTGATCTTTGAATATTAATAGCCAAGGAAAAATTAGGGAATTTTTGAAATAAAGTTTTGCGGTCACCCTGAGATAATATTGTTGTTAGTGATTTATCTGCCTTGTATTCATATTTAGAATAATTTTTGCAGTTGACATCTTCTGAAGATTATATTTTTAGTTATAAACGTTATTAATTGTTTGGAAATTCAACAATTTTGTTAAAAATACAACTATTTTCTAGCAAATTCGTTTTTTGGGGGGGATTGAAAATTCAAGTATCTTCGTGGACAATTTTCTTATTAAACTCATTTTTTTAAGTTGAAAAATCGAACTGAAATCTTTCTAGGGTGAAAATTCAAATATTTTTTATTAAATTACTATTTTAAGTTTAAAAATTTATTTATATGAGCAAGAAATGCATTTTTCTTGAATATAAAAAGCAACTGTATGGTTAAAAATTCAACAATTTTGTTAAGAAATCATCTTTTTTGGTTGAAAATTCAACTATGTTGTTAAAAATTCATCTTTTTGGATAGAAAATTTAACTACTTCGTAGAAGATTTACTTATTTAAAATTCACATTTTAATGTTGAAAAGTCAACCAAATTTTTGTTTGAGATATTTTGAAATTTAAAACAGTTGAATTGAAACAAAAAATACGAATTTTCAACAAAATACTTTAATTATTAAGAAAGATTTTGCAGAAAAAAAAACGTTCGTCCAAAATGTTGAATTTTCAAGTGAAAATGATATTTTCAATCAACAAGATTAATTTTCTATTATAAAAGACGAATTCTAATTAAAAATAAATAAATTTTGAATCAAATACTGAAATTCCTACATTAAAATAACAATATTTCTACATAACAGTTACATTTTCAATCAAATAGTTACACTTTCGAACAAAAGATAAATTTTCTAATAAAAAAGACAAATTAAAAAAAAAACATTGATTTTATTACGTTTTCAATCAAAAATTTTTTTTGGTTAAAAATTTTTATAATTTTTTGAAAATTTGCCTTTCTGATTTGAGAGTTCATCTTTATTATTAGAAATTTTAACTTTCTTGGATAAAAAAGCAACTTTTTGGTGAAAAATTCAACAATTTTCTTAAAAATTCATCTTTTTTGGTCGAAAATTCAACTGTTTTGTTGAAAAGTTGTCTTTTTGGGATGAAAATTCAACTATTTCGTTAATAATTTACTTGTTTAAAATTCACAGATTAATTTTGAAAAGTCAACTGAATTATCATTTAAAATGCAAAACAGTTGAATTAAACCAAAAAAGACGATTTTTTAACCAATTACTTGAATCTTCAATTAAGAAAGATTTTGCAGAAAAAAGGTTCATCCAAAATGTAAAATTTTCAAGTGAAAAATTATATTTTCAACCAAAGAGATTATCTACTATAAAAGACGGTTTCTTAATAAAATACATAGATTTTTCAACAAATCGTGAAATTCCTACATTACAATGACGAGATATCTACAAAACAGTTAAATTTTCAATAAAATAATTACATTTTTAACTAAAAAGAGAAATTCTCAACGACGAAAAATACATATGATTATAACCAAATAGTTGCATTTCTAACCAAGAAGATTAATTCTTCCAAAAAGGACGATCTTTCTTCAAAATAGATCAACCATCAACAAAACAGTTGAATTATTAATAAAAAAATTACGTTTTTAACTAACAATTTGTTTTGCTTAAAAAACCATCCATTTACAAAAAAAAATTTTTAATTAAAAATATTATCTCTTTTAATAAGAATTTTATCTTGTTTGGAAAAAAATGCAACTGTTTGGTTGAAAATTCGACAATTTTGCAAAAAAGTCATTCTTTTTGGTTGAAATTAAACTTTTCAAATAAAAATCCGTATTTTTTGGGTTACAAGTTCCAAAATCTTCGTAGAAAATTTACTTCTTGTTTAAAACTCAGATTTTGATGTTAATAAGTCAAACCAAAATCTTTTTTTTTTTTTGTAAAAATTTAACTTTTCTTTAAATTGGTCTTTTTAAATTAAAAATTCATTTATTCTATTAGAAATTGCATCTTGGATAACAATGCAACTTCTTGATTGAACTATTTTGTTAAGAAATCATTTTTAGTTGAAAATTCATCTCTTTGTTTTAAAATTGACATATTTTGTTGAAAATTGATCATTTTTGATTGAAAATTCCACTGCGTGGGTAAAAGTTGATCAGCTTTGTAGAAATTTTTTTTTTTTTTTTAAATGCTTATCAAGGTTTATCTTCTTGGTTAAAAATTTAACTATTTTCTTGAAAATTATTTTTTTACTTGAAAATCATTTTTTTTTAATTCAATTTTTGTACAAAAAATTCGTTTTTGGCTTGAAGGTTCAACAACAATTTAGGTACATTTTTCTTTTTTCATGACTGAAAAATCTTCGTATTTTGAAAATTTGGTTTCTTTAAATTAATTTTTTGGTTAAAATATCCACAATTACACTTTTTTTGTTAAGAGTTCATATTTTTAGTTTACAAATTCAAGTATTCTGTTGAAAAATCAAGTGTTCTGTTAAAAAGTCATTTTTTATAGTAGAAAAGTCATTTTATTGTTTAAAAATAAATTTTTAAATTTTTAAATAACAAATTTTTAAATCTTAAATTTGTACCTGAAATATGATTTTATTCCGTTGATAAAAGAGCCTGGGCTAAAAATATTACAAGAACAAAACACTCGTATTTGAATGTTAATGACCATGAAAAATGAACAATTGATCAAGGAAAAATTACTGAATTTAAAAAATAAAGTTTTTCCCCTGCAATACAAAAAATTTCCATTAAATTAAAGTCCCACAATATCTTATTATTTCTGGAAACCATAAATTACGTACATTAAAGGGGGGGGGGGTAAAAATATGTCGTTTGGGTTAAGTAATTTAAGTAAGACCCCTATCATAAAAGGAACAAGCTCTAATAATCTCTAATGTCATATTGTGAAAGTCTTCTTCGCATGCCGACGCACTTTTTTGCTACTCCACTCTCTTTAACAAGCTATGTTAAATTAAATAAATCACTTGATATAATATACCTATAGTTACATACAGTCCTTTTTCATTGTTCTGCTGGTGTGAATTACGTTAACATCTTAATGACGAGAATAAAAAAATGTCTCATCTACAATGAAACGATAGGATTACTTACATAGAAATGATACTGATGGAAAAAATGAATGAGATGCTTATAAGAACTTGTCCAATAAAAATTGCGATATTGCAAGTATGGGGAGCTGTCAAACCTCCATGTGCTTCGGCTGTGGGTGAGTTATGAACGGTTCGCTCCACATGCGGCGCAAATCTCCCTGAAAAATGTAGAAATTTGTTTTTTATGTATACACAAACACACAAATTTAAAATTTACAAATTTGTATATCAAGTATCTAAAGTATTTAAGGCCTCTTAATTTCTTTGACAGATTTGAGCACCCTAATTATTAGACGCCATTTTTACCTTTCTTCTTAAATTAAATTTTTAAGTTCAAAAAGATGAATTTTCTACCATAAAAGAAAAATTCTCAACAAAATACATAATTTTAGAACCTAATACTGAAATATCAAATTTAAAATCACAAGCTTTCTACAAAACAGTTGAATTTTTAATTAAATAATTACATTTTCAAACAAGAGGATAAATTTTCAACTACAAACAATTCTCCACAAAATGCATCAATTATTTACGAAATAGTGGAATTCCCTCGTTAAAATGACGAGCTTTATACAAAAAAATTGTATTTTTCAATCAAATAATGACATTTTCAACCGAAAAGAGAAATTTTCAACTAATAAAAGACAAATTATCCATGAAATGCATCAATTATTTACGAAATAGTGGAATTCCCACGTTAAAATGATGAGCTTCCTACAAAAAATTGTATTTTTCAATCAAGTAATTACATTTTTGACCGAAAAGATCAATTTTCAACTAAAAAAGACAAATTCTCCATCAAATACATAAATATTTTACCAAATAGTGAAATTCCCACGTTAAAATGTCGAGCTTTCTACAAAAAAATTGTATTTTTCAATCAAATAATTCATTTTCAACCGAAAAAATAAATTTTCAACTAAAAAAAGACAAATTCTCCAGAAAATGCATCAGTTATTTACGAAATAGTGGAATTCCCACGTTAAAATGACGAGCTTCCTACAAAAAATTGTATTTTTCAATCAAGTAATTACATTTTTGACCGAAATAGTTAAATTTTCAACTAAAAAAGACAAATTCTCCATCAAATACATAAATATTTTACCAAATAGTGAAAACGTTAAAATGTCGAGCTTTCTACAAAAAAATTGTATTTTTTAATCAAATAATTCATTTTCAACCGAAAAGATAAATTTTCAACTAAAAAAAGATAAATTCTCCAGAAAATGCATCAGTTATTTACGAAATAGTGGAATTCCCACGCTAAAATGACGAGATTTCAACAAAAAAAATTGTATTTTCAATTAAGTAATTCCATTTTTGACCGAAAAGATCAATTTTCAACTAAAAAAGACAAATTCTCCATCAAGTACATAAATATTTTACGAAATAGTGAAATTCCCACGTTAAAATGACGAGATTTCAACAACAAAAATT
>NC_046659.1:122574140-122591691 GCF_010883055.1 Belonocnema kinseyi | reverse complement strand
GTTAAAATGACGAGATTTCAACAACAAAAATTGTATTTTCAATCAACTAATTACATTTTTGACCGAAAAGATAAATTTTCAACTAAAAAAAGACAAATTCTCAATCAAGTACATAAATATTTTAGCAAATAGTGAAATTCCCACGTTAAAATGTCGAGCTTTCTACAAAAAAATTGTATTTTTTAATCAAATAATTCATTTTCAACCGAAAAGATAAATTTTCAACTAAAAAAAGACAAATTCTCCATAAAATGCATCAATTATTTACGAAATAGTGGAATTTCCACGTTAAAATGACGAGCTTTCTACAAAAAATGTTATTTTCAATCAAGTAATTACATTTTTGACCGAAAAGATCAGTTTTCAACTGAAAAAGACAAATTCTCCATAAAATACATAAATATTTTACTATATAGTGAAATTTAAAAACATCTTATCTGTAGACAAATAAAAATAAATATATATTTGGAGGAAATTTCATAGAAACATCATGATTATATTTTTCATATATTCTGCAAAAATATTTTTGTTACCACAAGGAATATTGCAATTTTTCCAACTTTTCTGTTACAACTTGAAGTCCTGTTAATTCGATAAGACAATTTTGGCAATTTATATTCATAAGCTTTTATGGCACGGTGAACAAATAGCTCCAAAATGAGCTCAAGAACATTAAAAAATGTTGATTATTTCGGAATTTGGTGAACATTTAAGAAATCATTTAAATTTAGACTATTTTTGCTATATCAACTTCAAAAATATACCATTTGACTTCATCCTGGGCTCTTTTTATACAGAATTTCGAGGGCAATAAACTCTTTAAGGCCATGTGATTTCTACCATACCGATACTTTTGTTATTTCCAAACTTGTTTTGACACAAAGCGCCATATCTAGAGTTCTGAGTCGGTTATATTACTTTGAGAATGGTAACGAGAATGAGAATATTACCGAGAATATAACCGAGAAATAAATTCTCTGAGAATTTATGAGAATCTCAGAATTTATTTTAATTAATAGAAAATTGCATTTTTTCGTTAACTTTTCGGTTGAAAATTCAACTCTTTTTTTGAAAGTTTGTCTTTTTTATTTCAAAGTTTACCTGCTTTACCAGAAATTAAATCTTGTTTCGATAAAAATGCAACTGTTTGATTAGAAATTCAGCTTTTACACTATTTTTCTGGGAACTGAATTATTTCGTAAAAAATTTACTTTTTGTACGAAATTTATATTTTGGTGTTGAAAAATGAACGGAAATATTTTGTGGATAAAAGTTCAACTTATAACATAAAATGGTTTTTTATTGAAAATTCATCTGTTTTGGTACAAAATTTATTCTTTTTTGGATAGAAATGCAACTATTTGGTAGAGAATTCAATGACTTTATTAAGAATTCTTCCTTTTTGGTTCAAAAAATTCGCCTTTTTGGATTGAAAATTCAATTTTTCCCTTAGAAACTTATTTTTTTGGTACAAAAATTCAACTTTTTATATTACCGAGTTAAGTGGAATTTTTGTCATGAAAACTAAACATTTTTTTAATAAAAAATTCTTCTGCTTTAAGATAAATTTCAGATTTTTTCATAAAAGTGCAACTATTTGTTAGAGAATTCAACAATTTTGTTAAAACGTCATCCTTTTTGCTAAAAAATTCAATTTTTTTGGTAGAAAATTATTTCTTGTTAAAAAATTCATAGTTTGATCTTGAAAACTCGACTAAAATCTTTTTCAACAAAAAATTCAACTATTTTTTTGAAAATTTATCTCTTTGATTTAAAATTTCATCTGTTATAGAAGAAATTTCATTTTTTTAATGAAAATGCAACTTTTTGGTTTAAAATCGTTCTGATTTGCATGATAATTCAACTATCTTTTTAAAACATTGGTTGAATCGCTTTGTTAAGAAATCACTTTTTTTGTTAAAGATTTATATTTTAAGTTGAAAAGTTATCTCGTTGTTTAAAAGTTTAATTATCTTGAAGGCTTATGACTGGTTTAAAATCAAACTGTTTAGTGGAAAATACTTTTTTTTACATTTAGAATTAATTTTCTAACAGAAAATGTAACTTTTCCATTTTTTAAAGATTGATATTTTTTAGTTAAAAATTCGCGTTTTTTTGTAGTAGGCAATAATTGTTTAGTTTGAAATTGTCTTTTTTTGCGTAAAAATGCATCAGTTTTGTGGGAAATTAATTTTTTGTTGAACAGTCATATTTTTTTTTATTGAAAATTGAATTTTTGTGAAGAAAATTTGTCTGCTGGTTTGAAGGTTCAATAATTTAGATAAACTGTTCTTTATTTTTTGAGTGAAAAAACTTTATTTGCTGGAAATTCGGCTTTTTGGTTTTAAAATTCTTTCCTTTCTTTGTATAAATTCCATTCTTTTTTTAATGAAAATATAAAGTACGACATTTTTTCGTTGGCAATTTGTCCTTTCAGGTTGAATATTTAAATATTATGTTAAAAAATTCAATTATTTTGTTGAAAAATCCAGTATTTTGTTAAAGAGTTATCTTTTAAAGTAGAAAAAACTTTTTTGTTTTTGTTTAAAATAAATGAATACATTTGAAAATTTTTAATTTGTATATGAAACACTGTTTTATTCCGCTTATAAAAAATTCAATTGTAAAAATATCATAAGATTGAATTGCTGGTATTTTGAATATTGATGATTTGAAATGAAAAATTATTTAAAGAAAAATCAGAGAATTTTGAAAATGTCACGCGTCTAAGTATTCCGGGAGTGGGGTCTTCTTATTCTAATTATTTATTAAGTATGTGAGGCAATTGAATTTTCAGGTTAGAGTTTCAGTATAACAGTGCTAAATAATTAATGAGCTACTGCTTTGCATATTTTAAATTTCTGAATATGTCTGAGCTAGAAAATAATTTATATTCAACCGCTGATATAACTTTAACAATAAAAATATTTAAAGAAAAAATGGTGTATCTCTGGCATAATTAAAATTAAGAGAACTTAATCTGTCACCAAATAAAAAAGGCTACAAAATACTTTTGAGCGCTACTGTATGTCACTTTTTACATTTAACTCTCGTTATAAATCATTATTTACTCAGACGCATAACATCGTTATTTTCCATCTTTTTATTAAAATTATTTTTCGATAACGTGAAGTTGTTATGAAAAAATATTACCTTTAGATACGCCATAGTAAGGAGGGGCAACAGCGTAAAGGGCACGAGGTACAATAAGGCAGGCTGTGCAGCTTTGAACACCTCGGAGCTGACTGTGGCAGTGAGTAGACCGAGGAAGTAGCCGATGAGGGAGCAATGGAAGTAGCTGATACGACTAAGATGTCGAGGTGGAGGCACCCCTGCCTCACAGCCACCGGGCAAGAGTTGAGTCTTTTTATACGCATCGTACCGCAATACAAAGCAAAGTAGGAGCCCCGGCATCACGACATCGCCGAGACCCAGCATCGAAAAGTGCCCCGCCTGGTGCATCGAAGGGAAAACCAATTTCCCAGGTAAAGAGAGCTTCGGTGCTTCTCTCGCGACACTTCCTAAGTGAAATCTTCTAGCGACCAGACCCACTGGATTGTCTGCTGGGCGAGTAGCTACCTGTTGAATAACAAAAATTCACACTGATCGAATCTAGATTTGCTGCAGCTTCACAGAAGCGGCGGAGCATTTTTTTCTAGATGGAGGCAGATGCATTTACTTATAATATTTAATGGTACAATTTGGACATAGTATAATAAATATTACAGGATGTTGAAATTGGACAGAAATAATAAATACAGGTATGAAATTCATATTGCCAAACATTTCACAAATATTTCAATGATTTCACAAAGATTTCAATAATTTCACAAATATTACCGCATATTTCAAATATTTCGCAAAGATTTTTAAAAAATTCCCAAATATTTCACAAGGATTAAAAGATTTCACAAATATTTAAATCAATTCATATGCAGTACCAAATATTTCAAATGTTTGGCAAATATTTCCTAAAAATTGGACTGAATTTCAATGTTTTTCTAAAGATTTCATAAGGATTTCACAAAGATTTAAAGCATTTTGCAAAGATTTCAGATAGATTTGAAAGATTTCAATCATTTCTCAAACATTACGGAATATTTCAAAAATATTTCGCAAAGATTTCTAAAGAATTTGGACATTCACAAAGATTTTAAAAAGATTTCAGATAGACTTCAAAGATTAAACAAGGATTTCAACGATTTCCTAATCATTAATAATATTAATAATATTTTACAAAGATTTCAATAATTCCACAAATTTTACCGAATATTTAAAAAATATTTCAAATATTTCGCAACAACAAAAAAATCTCAAATATTTTACAAAGATTAGGCACAAAAATTTAAATAATTTCACATATATATTACCAAATACTTCAAATGTTTTGCAAAGATTACCAAAAATTTGACAAAATTGTAATGATTTCCAGAAGATTTAAAATATTTTGCAAAGATTTAAAATATTTCGGATAGATTTAAAAGACTTCACAAATACTCAAAGATTTCAATTATTTCAATAATTTCAAAAACATTATGGAATAGTTAAAAAATATTTCCCAAAGAATTTTAAATAATTCACAGACCTTCACAAAGATTTCAATCAAAGACTTTAAAGATTGAACAAAAATTTGGCAAAGATTTTTAGAGAATACACAAAAATCTTATAAAGATTTTTAGAGAATTCATAAAGATTTCACAAAGATTTCAGATAGATTTCGAAGATTGAACAAAGATTTCCCAATGATTTCACACAAATTTTAAATATTGCGTAAAGATTTTTAAAGAAATCACAAAGATTTCAATAATTCCGCTTATATTACAAATATTTAAAAGGTTTTGCAAATATTTCCAAAAATATTTGCAAATTTCATAAATACTTCTATTATTTCTCCAAGATATCAAATAATTTTCAAAGATTGAACAAAGAATTCAACGATTTCCTGATGATTTCAAATATTTCAGATAGATTTATATTAATTCAAAAAGACTTCAATCATTTCTCAAATATTTCACAAAGATTTAAATAATGTCACAAATATTACCGATTATTTCAAAAATAGTCAAAACATTTCTCAACGATTTTAAAAGGATTTCCAAAGATTAAAAAGATTTCGATGATTTCCGAAAGATTTCAATAAGTTCACATGTGTTACAAAATATTTCAAATATTTTAAAAACATTCGACAAAAATGCAATGATTTTCTAAAGATTTCATTAAGATTTCACAAAGATTGCAAATATTTTGCAAAGATTTCAGATAGATTTAATATATTTCCAAAGATTTCGGATAGGTTTAAAAGACCTCACAAATACTTCAATCATTAGAAAATATTTCAATGATTTCACAAAGATTGCAATATAGAATTCTAAGATTGAACAAAAATTTCCTGATGGTTTCACAAAAATTTCGAATAATTTGCAAAGATTTTTAGAGAATTCTTTGTGAATTCGAATATTTTGCAAAGATTTCAGATAGAATTGATAGATTTCACAAAGATTTATATTATTTACAAAGATTTCAGATAGATCTGAAAGATTGAACAAAGATTTCCTAATGATTTCACAAAGATTTCAAAGATTTTTAGAGAATTCACAAAGCTTTCAAGAATTTCCGAAAAATTTCACAAAGATTTAAGTGAATTTCCAAAGATTTTTAAAAGGCTTCTGAAGATTTCATTCAGATTTCACAAAGACTTTGGATAGATTTAAAAGATTTGAAAGAGATTTCAATCATTTCACAAAGACTTTTAGAGATTTTACATAAAATTTCAATAATTTCACAAAAAATACCGAATATTTCAAAAATATTTTTTAAAATTCGCAAAGATTTTAAAAGAATTGCCAAAGATTTCAATAAATTTCGAAATTTTTCACAAAGAATTAAATAATTTCACATATGTTGCCAAATATTTCAAATATTTTCCAAGGAATTCCAAAGATTTTGTAAGGTTTTGACAAAATTGCAATGTTTTCTGAAGATTTCATAAAGATTTCACAAAGATTTCGGATAGATTTAAAAGATTTCACAAATATTTCCTAATGATTTCACAAAGATTTCAAATATTTTTAGAGAATTCAGAAAGATTTCAATAATTTTGCAAATAATACCAAGTATTTTTTAAATATGATACATATTTCGCAAAGATTTTTAAAAAATCCACAAAGATTTCACAAAGATTTGAATGATTTCCGAGATATTTCATAAAGATTGAAATAATATCACCTGTATTACAAAATATTTCAAATATTTTTAACAAGTTTTCCAAAGATTTGACAAAATTGCAATGACTTTCTGTAGATTTCATAAAATTTTTAAATATTTTGCAAAGATTTCAGATAGATTTAAAATATTTTTACAAATACTTCTATTATTTCGAAAATATTTTAAATAGATTTCAAAGATAGAAAAAATATTTTCCAAAGATTTTTCAAGGTTTGACAAAATTATTGCAATTTTGTCAAACCTTGAAATATTTTACCAAAATTTCCAAAGATTTGATAAAAGTGCAATGATTTTCTCAAGATTTCATAAAAACGGTTAATATTTTGCAAAGATTTCGGAAAGATTTAAAAGGTTTTATAAATACTTCTATTAGTTCAAAAAGATTTTATATAGATTTCAAAGATTGAAAAAATATTTTGCAGAGATTTCCAAAAAATTGTCCAGGTTTGACAAAATTGCAATGATTTTCTTACGATTTCATACAAATTTCAGAACAATTTTAAGTAGATTTGGAAGATTTCATAAATACTTCTATTATTTCACAAGATTTCAGATAAAATTCAAAGATTAAACAGAGATTTCAATAATTTTTCAAATAGTACCAAGTATTTTTTAAATATTATACATATTTCGCAAATATTTTTAAAGAATTCTCAAAAATTTAACAAAGATCAATAAGATTTTAAAGATTTCCGAGAGATTTAACAAAGATTTGAATAATATCACTTGTATTACCAAATATCTCAAATATTTTAACAAGTTTTTTAATGATTCGACAAAATTGCAATGATTTTCTAAATATTTCATCAAATTTTAAAATATTTTTCAAATATTTTTGATACATTTCAAAGATTCAACAAAAATTTCAAATATTTCGCAAAGTTTTCAGATAAATTTCAACTGTTGCACAAAGACTTCTATTATTTTAAAGACTTCATCAAGACTTCGGATAGGTTTAAAAGATTAAAAAAATATTTAAATAATTTCATAAATATTCCCAAATATTTCGCAAAAGGTTTCAAGGATTTCACAAAGATTTGACAAAGCTTGCAATTATATCTGAAAGATTTGATAAAGAAGTATTTCGCAAAAATTTCAGATAGATTTAAAAGATTGAGCAAGGCAAAGAAAAAATTGAAAAATTTCCAGTTCCGACGATCCGATCAATTTAATTATTCGATTTCAGAGGGGGGCAAATCAATACTTTGCCCCTCTCTGGTCGATTTCCAGGGGGGGGTGCCTTTTGGGCCCCCTAGGGCTCCGCCGCCTGACCATTAAGCAAAAGAATCAAAGACGAACAAAAAAAGCCAATTGATTACCTTAACCATTACGTTTGTGCTGAATATGTAAGATGAAAAGAAGACCCAAAAAACGTCGTAGATCAGAAGCCCCGTGAGAAGCAAGGTGGAAACCTTGAGACTAGGCAGACGGACGAAAGCTATGAATGCGACGCACAGACCCATCCCCATGGCATCCATGAGTAACCAATGTCCTGTCAATACCCATATGCAAACGATGGTGACACTTAATGAAAATGATAATAATTCTGCTCCTGTAAATCTCCCACAGACGCCAAATGATATTTTATTGCCGTCGGAACAGGGCCGAATTATGTACTGACACATTGGCAATAGAAGAAAAGCCAGTGCAACTGTTGCTATAACTGAAAGATATAATTCACATTTAATCGAAATGAGGTAATTTTTTTTATTTTTCAAAAATCAAATATCAACATGTGCTGCCGGGCACTGCAAAATCCCATTTGACTAAAATAGAGAAATTTTGGATTATTCAAGTTTTTTTAGAGGCTGAAAAGGAGTGTCTACGAAATAAAACCATAATAACTTTTATTTTTAACCCACCCTTACCCAAAAATAAAAAAAAAACATTTTTACGTATTGTTGTTAATTTTGAGCAATTTCTGTCGTCTTTTTCATAAAAATAATTACTAATGTACAATTTGAATATTTACCATGACTTTCTAAACAATGCATAATTCTTCAAATAACTTTAACTTATTTAAACAATTATTTATTCCAAAAAATGACAATAATAATCGTATTTTCTGATTGAAATGTAATATTTGGTCATTGTTTGGAGTAGTAAATTTTTTAAAAAACATTATGTAATTATTTAAACAATTCATTGTTTATATATATATATATATATAACATGTAATTATTTTTCTGAATATATAGTGTATAGAATAAATATATTAACAATTTTTTAATTTTTTAAACACATATAATTTGTTAAAACTATTATTTTGCCACAAATATTTTAAAAATCGTAATTCCTGAATTAAACATAATATCGAATGATTTCGAGTAGTAAATTATGTTAAAAACGGCATATCCTTGTTTAAAAATTTTTATTCGTTCAAGCAGTATTCTATTAGAAAATGTGGATCAATATTATGACATATAAAATATAAGACAGAATTATTTTCGTAAATATATATTAATATATTTTGTTTGTATCTTCCAGTATATCAGCTTGATATTCATAAAAAACTTTCAAATACTATGATGAAATATAATCTAAATCCATTTTATATGCAGTCTAATTACAACGCTGATAAAAAGCATTACTTTTTGGCTAAAGACAGTGTTTTTTTTTATATTTGGAAAATTTTTTCTGTCATTTTTTACTACTTTTAGTAAGTACTGTTTCTGATCATCATTTCTCTTTATCAAGCAATTCAAGTACGATATAAACTTGACACCTCTTTCAGTAGTATCATTCACTACTATAATGTCAAAATTGGCTTGTCATGTGCTTTTTATTATTTTTTATAATACAATCATGGTAAATATTGTAAAAATATGAAGAATGGAACAATGAGCTTTAACAATTTAAATTGTATTATTACTTTTATGACTGATTTAATATTGCCCCAAAAAGATGTAAAACATCCACACTCAATTTAAAGTAAATTTAAAAGACAACAATAATTAATTGTATAAACAATAACATAAAGCTTTTAGCAGAATTTACTACTACTCGAAATCTTTCAATATTATGATTTATTCAGAAACTACGTTCCGAAAAATATATTTCGAAAAATAGTTATTTAAACAAATTATGTTTGTTTAAAAAATTAAAAAATGGATAATATATTTTTTCTATGCACTATACATTCAGAAAAATAATTGTATGTACTCTATTTCATTTCATTTTTTAGAAGTTATCGACAGAAAAAACTGTTTAAACAAATAGAAATTTGTTCAACATTAGCAGAAAATAATCAAAGTTGTGTAAGTATTCATTAATAAATAATAATTAATTGTTTAAATAATAACACGTTTTTAAACAAATTTACTATTCCAAACAATGACCAATTATTGCATTTCAAATAGAAAATACGATTATTTTTTACATTTTTTGTAAATAAATAGTTTTTTAAATAAGTTATATTTATTTAAACAACTAAACATTGCTTATAGAGTCATGGGAAATATTCTAATTGTCGATTAGTAAATTTTTGTATAAAATAGGCGACAGAAGTTGTTAAAAATTAACAGTAATACGTAAAAATGTAGTTTTTTATTTTTGGGTCATATTTGGGGCACTGCAAAGGGGGGGTGGGCAAAATATCAGTATGGTTTTATTTAGTAGACATTCTTCTTCAATTCCTGAAGAACTTGACACGTTTCGATTTTGAGTTAATATTTGAGTTTCGAAAAAAACTACCGATTTATTTCAGCCAGAAATGGAAATAGGAGGGGAGGGGGGATAACCTGCCCTGTAGCTCAAAAATTGTTTTTTGTGAACACCCTAAAAAGCATACACAGGGTGGCGATTCGGCGGATTATTTCAAATTTCCGATCATTTTCTGGTTTTTCCCGGCCAACTAAAAGTAACATATTCATATTTGCTGCGAAACGCACATTTTCAAATAAAATCATAAAATAATTAAATGGAATACTTGAATTTGCAAACAAAAAGATGAATTTTTAAACAATAAAACTAACTTTTAAACATTAAGATTAATTTTCTACTAAAAAATATAATTTTTCAAAAAAATTTATGACTTTATAACAAAATTCTTGAATTTTTCAATAAAAGACGACAAATATTCAACGAAATAGTTGAATTGTGAACTAAAAAAAAACGATTTCCAATAGAAAATGAAAGTTACATTTTTGGTTGAAAAATTAATTTTCGACTTAACTAATGAATTTTCAACTAGAATAGTTGAATTTTAAACCAAAAAGATGAGCTTTGAATTAAAATAAAGAAGGTTAAATTGAAATATTTGAATTTTCTACTAAAAAAAATTAACTTTCACTAAAAAAAATAGATAAATTGTCAGCAAAAACTGAAATAATTAAGTTTTAAGTTAAAAAAAAACAGTGTTTAAACTAAAATACAAATTTTGAACTAAAAAAATTCATTTTTCAAACAAAAATTTAATAATTACATTTTTAATCAAATAAATGAAATTTTTAATTGAAAATATGAATCTTCAACAACAAAATATTTTTTATCGAAAGAGTTTAACTTTCAATCAAGTAGTTTTATTTCCAACTTAAAAGATGAATTTTCAATTAAAATGATAATTAATTAACTGGAATACTTGATTTTTTTAACCAAACAAGAAGAATTGTTAAATGAAGAGATTAAATTTCAAAGAAAAAGAACATTTTTACAAAAAAATCGATTTTTTAACTATAATGTGAATTTTCAACGAAATAGTGGAATTTTCAATTAAAAACTACAAATTTTCAGATTAATTATTGAATTTTGAACCAGTAAATATAAATTTTTAACCAAAAATGTATCAGTTAAATTCTTAGTTGGAGAAATTAATTTTCAATTAATCTGATGAATCTTCAACTGGAATAGGTGAATTTTACACCTACCAAAAATATAAATTTTTAATCCTAAACATTCATTTTCTACAAAAAAGACAAGGTTTCCACAAAGTAAACGAATTTTCAAATGAATAGTTTAATTTTGAATTGAGAAATATCAAATTTAAACCAAATAGTTGAATTTTCATTAAAAAAAGGATAAATTTTCAACCAATAATAGAATAGTTGTATTTTCTGTTAAAAATCTATTGCTTATTAGAAAAAACAGTTTTTCAACAAAATACTTGAATTTTCTACTGGAATAGGCCAATTTTTGATAAAAAATAATTATTTTTATCAAAATAGTTATATTTTCAAAAAGGCATGAATCTTTAAATAAAAAAAAATAATAATTTTTAACGAAAGAGTTTAACAGTTTAACTTTGGTTAAAAATTTATTCTCTTGTTACTTTTAATCGCAAGTAGTTGAATTTTTAACTAAAAAAAAAAAAAGATAAATTCGCTACGAAAAATGTAACAAAATTTTCTATCCTAATCCATAAAAATTCTAAAAACTACTTGAAGTACTTTCTATTTTTTTTTTTTAATTTGGAAGAGGGAACTTTTGAATTGTAACGAATTCTGACTTGAAAAAGAACTTTTTTAAACTCCTTTCTTCTAAATCCAAATTATAATTCTTTTAAAAACTTTCCGTTACATGTGAAAAATTCCCTGTTCCAAGTGAAAATAGATTTCTTTATCGAAACTCCCTATCCTAAAATAAAAACGATAATTATTTACTAAAATTTTCGGCTCCAAGTCTGATAAATGAGAAGCGAAAAAAACGTGATAAATTCATTTTTTGAACAAAATTGATAAAAATGTACAAAATCAGATTCAAAGAACGTTAAATTCTTAAAACCATATGATAAGCTCTCTTTTTAATTAATAAAAGGCCGGTCATGTCTCGGATTTGCAGGGTAAAATTGTTAAATTGTCTAGATTAAGTCAAGTGCATTGAATGATAGTTGCACATGAACAAATAATTTTGTTAATATTAAGTATCTTAAATTAAATTCTTAATTTTTTACTGCAATAAAAACTCTTTGGATGCATGAGAAAAATGACTAACTAATCTCAACAAAAAAATTACTCTTAAGCAATAATAAGTTATAATTCAATTATGTCCTGCAACTGAAGATAAAGTAGAAGCTACTTTTCTAAACTGAGCAATATTATTAAAATATCGAAAACTTGAATTTTTCCCACGATCAGAAGTAAATTCCCGATTTTTAAAATAAATTTGCTGTCATTTACCGTTCAATAAAATTCCCGGTTTCCCCGTTAAATCGCCACCCTGATACAGGAACATTTTTTAAGGAAAAACGAGGAATTTGAAGTGGCTTAAGTAATAGCAACTTACTGGCTGTGCAAATCGCGAAGAGCATCTGCATACTGTCGAAAAAGAAAAACATGACAAGCAGAGATATGGAAGCACCAAGAGGTAAACAAAGAGCGTGCATGGTGTCGAGTGTTTGAACACTTCCGCCCGCACTCTCCCCGTTTCCTGTGTTTGGAATACCGGACAGAAGATTATTTCGCTCTTTCTCCTTTTCCCGCTCTCTTGCTTCTTGCTCCATGTTCAGCGATCGAAAACTGCCATAAACTATCAGCAGTATCGATATCAAAAAAGTGGATACCCTGGACGAGTCCATCATGGAATATGCCCTGAAAAAGGATTGCTTATTTAGTAAATCTGTTTTCTTTGTATGTGTAAAATTACTCAAAATAAAACCAAGAATCCAACGACCAAATTTGCACAACCACCATAAAATGTTCCTATTGAAATTTGAAAAAAGATAACAATTTTTTCCCAAGAAAAAATAAAAGAATTTCTTTTCTGGACTAAAGTAGAAAGAGGGGAAAGAAAATTGAGCAGGTCGGTTGCCTTCTCATTTTTCTTTCCTCTTTTTCATTTTTGTCCAAAAAAGAATTTTTTTTTTCTTTTTTAGGAAAAAATGGTTATCTTTTTTTCAAATTTCAATTGGAACATTTTATGAAGGCTGTCCAAATTTTTGTCGTTGGATGTTTGATTTTATTTTTAGGAATTCTGCACATTCATTTAATTATTGGGCGTTAAATAGGGTTTTGAATTTGATTTTAATCTCATTTAAATTTCTTAAATTTTAGTTTGAACTGAGGCTTGTAACAAGGGGAGTCGGCATACGTGATATAGTAGATAACATTTAGAACTTAAACCTAACTTAAACCCAACTAGATTTATGGGTAAAAGTTCGCTTTTTTCGAAAAGGCTACTATTATATTTTTTATTCCAAATTCATCTCGTTTGGTTAAAAAGTCTATTATTTAAAAAAAAATTCTTTATTTTGTTGAAAATGCAAACTATATTGTTAAAAATACTATTTTGATGAAAATTCGTTTGATATTTAGTTGAAAATAAAATTGTCAAACTGACAATTGAACTATTCCATTTTTTGTTAAAAATGTGTGTTTTTTTAAATGGAAAGTTCAACTTTTTGGTTGAGAATTCATGTATTTTTGTTTAAATCAGTCTTGCTTGTTTGAAAAGTCGATTAATTGACCTAAAGTTTAACTACTTTCTAAAAAAAATTTTTTCTCTTACGGATTCATAATTATAGTTGAAAATTTAACTATTTACTTTTAAATGATCAATCATGTTAAAAAATCGACTGGTTTGTAGAAAATTGAACAATTTGGTAAAGAATTCAAGAACTTGATTAAAAATGAAACTATTTGGTTTAAAATTAACATTTTTGGTTGAAAAATCATATTTTTAGTTAGAAAATTCAATTTTATTGTAGATAATTCGTCTTTTTGGATTTAAAATTCAGTAGTTTTGTTGAAAATTTGTTTTCCTTGATAGAAATTTAATCTTCTTGGTTGAAAACTGATCCTTTTTGGTTAAATATGCAATTTTTTTGTTAAAAAATAAATTGTTCCATGCTTCGGTCAGAATTAATCTTTTTTTTATTAAAAAGTAAATTATTTGACTTAAGGTTAAACTGATATCTAAAAAAAAATAATCTTTTTTTAATTTAGGCTTTATAATTATAGTTGGAAATTCAACTATTTACTTTGAAATAAACTTTTATGTTAAAAAAATTTAATGATTTGTAGAAAATTCAATAATTTGGTCGAAAATTAAACTATTTGCTTGAAAATTGAACTTTTTGGCTGAAATATCATTTTTTTGGGTAGAAAATTTCATTTTTCTTGGATAATTCGGCTTTTTGACTTGCTATGTCATCTTCACTATGATTCATTAAATTGGAAACAACATTCTTCAAGCCTTCAATTTCAAAATAAAAATCCTTGAAGTTTGTGCGACTAAAATATTTTACACTTATCAATCAATAAACTATTTAAAAATTCATAATGACAAATTTTTAAATAATAAGTAGTAGAAATCATTTAAAGTTGCTTTGATATGAATAAATTAAAATTATTTATTAAATTTATCTATAAAAAACTCTGTTGAGAAAAAAGACATAACGTATTTAAAAAACCATAATAACCACATTTTCAAAATTAGACTTCTAAAATGTTTTGAAACAAAATCTCTTAAGGTTCTTTGGAATCTTTTAAAATAATTTAAAATCCGTTGAAATTCGTCGAATTCCTTCATATCCCTTGAAACTGTTGAAATTCCTAAAAATCTCTCGAAGTAAAACACGATTTATTCCCTAAAGTTCTCTAGAAATTCGTTAAAACTTCTTAAAATACCTTGAAGTTGCAAATCGTAAAAAAAATTAAAAAATAAATATGCTTAAATTTTAAATAGCAAAATTTTCTAAAACCATTAAAATTTTTTTGTGTTTGAAAAATTTACATGCACAATTGTTTAATTTCAAACGCTCATTATTGGAAATTATCTAAGCGCTAAAAATAGTATCTATTAAAATTTTTTTAACGTACGAAGTAAAACTAAAAGACTTAACTATGGGAAATTCAAAATTAAATCCTGATGGATAAAACAATTTTAAATAAAAAACAGTTTTCATTAAAAATATAAAGATAAAAAGATAAGTATTCGTTTTATTTTGTCGCACTTTTAAAACTTGGACTTTGGTAGTTTTTTAAAATTGTTTAATTGCTATAAATGATTAAATTTTTGTTTAATTAAGAAATTTCATGAAGTTGAGTTATGAATGTTGTATTTCTTGTTTGAATTTTAGCCTAATTGAATAATGATTGTTATAATATGTCTAACATAATGCCAATCATTATTCAAATTTAAACTAAAGAATCTTCATTGTGGACAGACAGTCCATCGTTCTTTATTATAGTTGACTTAAAAAATATTAATTTTTATAGATTCAACGAAAAAATATTTTACCTTTAAAGATGTATTTAAACACTAAATAATTTGATTAGAAATTATTCAAAAAAGTATAATTAATTATGATAGATAATTTTTATAAATAATATTTAGATAATAATCATATTGATAGATAATATTTGTTAAAATAAGGTATTTTATAAACGGAATAAAAAATAATCCAGGACATTTTTAAATTTATTTATTTATTGTAAACAAAAATTTCGTTTCTCTAAAAAAAGAGTCAAAAACCTGAATTTTAAACAAAATAAATAACTTTTAACCAAATAATTGAATTCTTTGCTTAAAAAAAATGAAACCTTAACAAAATAAGTGTAATAGTTGATATTTCAACCAAAAAGAAAAAGAAACTTCACTTAAAAAAAATGAATTTTGTAACCAAAAAGACATTTCAACAAATAAAGATTTTTCAGACACGAAAGACAACAAAATTTCATCTAAATTGTCGAATCTGCCAGCGAACAGATGAATTCTCTATACAAAAATTGAATTTTCAACCAGAAAATATGAATTCTAAGAAAAAAATCTGCCCGCTTGGCGGGCACATTCTCATAGCGCGCTGAGCGCGCGGCTCGCTTCGCTTGCTAGTTTGAGCGCGTGACTGTACATTCTCGCGGTCCACTTTGGGTCTTTGCATTACCCTGCATATTTGTGCACAGAGCACAATGCGAAATTTTCTACATTGTATGTTAAAAACTATTATATCAAATTCCTATTACAATTTCGTTTTGTGAGTACCTTGGTTTGGCACTGCTTATTCAGATATTGCAAAATAATGTTCACATTTTATTTTTCCTGATCCTAGTAGGACCCTGTTGTGGTTGTTTAAAATTTTCACTAGATACCAAATATATTTTAAAACTATTTTAGCCGAATTTTTCGATAAGCCCACATTTTTAAAAATTAGAGCCTGTATAATCTAACAGTAGAGCGCGAAGCGCGATTATGGCAATGAGAATGTAATTGTAGTATCATTTCATTGCCATAATCACGCTTCGCGTTCTACTGTTAGATTATACAGGCTCTAATTTTTTAAAATGTGGGCTTATCGAAAAATTCGGCTAAAATAGTTTTAAAATATGTATGGTATTCTGTGAAAATTTTGGAATCTATGTAAAAAATAATTTTTTCTATTTTTTGACGATTTTCAAATTTTTGATAAGTATATAACTTTTCTAAGTTCCATCAAAATTGAAAATTTTATTTGGATAATTTGCAAGTCTTTTACACATCTATAAGAAACTTTGACAAAAATTTATAAAATTTCAACAACAATTTCAAAATTTTGAAAATGCACTCAATTTTTTCATTTTGGTTCGAAATATCTGATTAACGAAGTTAGCCTTTACTTTGGGGACCTTCAGAAGTGTATTAAATGCGGACTCGATTGGACAAATTCTTTTAAAGTTAGCGTGGCTACAACATTCAGGTAACGATACATACAGACATACAGACAGACAGACACCAACAAAATTGTATGATTTTCGGAATCTGTGCTCGCCGAAATGTAAAGATCCGTTAAAAACCAGAGATCGAAAATTTGGACGATTACATTACACTAACGTTTTTAATTTTCATCCAAATTAAAAATGTCATTTGGATAATTTGCATGTATTTTTGTCAAGTATCGGAGACATTGACAACATTTTCTGAAACTTGAAAAAAAATTGTCTAAAATGTTGAAAAAACTCTAATTATCAAAATTGTGTGCTAATCGAAAAATTCGGATGGAAAAGTTTTGAAATATATTTCGTATCTGGTGAAAATTTTGAATGAAATTTTTGGATCTATAAATTAAATAATTTTGTCTATTTTTTGAAAATTTTCTAATTTTTAAAAGTATATAACTTTTCTAATATCCATTGAAACAACAAATTTTATTTAGATAATTTGCAAGTCTTTTGCCCATCTATAAGAAACTTTGACAACAATTTATAAAATTAAAAAAAAAATTAAAAATTTTGAAAATTTTCGTTAATCCTTTTAATAGATTCATATTTTAGCGCAAATAAGAACAACCGAGAAGCACTCGAGTTTAAAAGTCATGTTATTAACCCTTAAACGGCCAAAACGCCACTACCGGTACACTGCTTTTCAACGGCCAATAACTAAGACTATTCGACACTAGAAAAAATTGAGACATATATAT
>NC_046659.1:122571258-122574040 GCF_010883055.1 Belonocnema kinseyi | reverse complement strand
TATGTACGTAATTTTTTGAAATTTGAAAATAAAAAAATAAAAATTCGCAGTAATTGTAGAGAAATTTAATATAAATTTAACTGTCAGGGCTCATAAAGCAGTCCCTGTATTCCCTATTGTACCTTATTTTCAAGATTTGGTCCCTGTGTTACCCAGTTTGCAGCCGATAATGGAAGTTCAAAAAAAATTGGAATAAGATCAAAGCTACCAAGGAGCTTTTTTAAAAAATAGAAAAAAATCAGGGAATTTCTGCATTGTCTTGAATTCTTTTGATATTTCACATTATTTTTAAGGATTCCGATAAATTTCGAATAGATTTCAATAATTTGAAGGACTTTTAAAGATTTTAGGGGTTTTTAAAACTTCTAAGGGATTTTCAAGAGCTTTTACTTTAAAATATTTTAGGGAATTTAAAAATATTCCAAGGAGTTTTTTATTAATTGTCATTTTCAAGAGATTTAACAAATTTCAAAGGATTTCAAGATATTTGAAGGGTTTACAGTATTTTAGGTTATTTTACGTTATTTTAAAAGATTCCAAGTAATTTTTAATTTTTAGTAATTTAATTGGAATTTGAAGAATTCGAAATATGTTAGTGAATTTAAAAATAGTCCACGGAATTATTGTTTAATTTAATTAATTTGAAGGGATTTTAAAGCGTTTGAAATATTTCAGGCTAAATAATTTCCTAGAATTTCGGACGGTATGGAATGATTTTATAGGATATGTTAAGTTTTAAGAACTTAAAAAGATTTCATCGGATTTTATCAGGTTTCTAAGTATTTCATAGAATTTCACGAAATTAAATAATATTAAAGTGGATTATAAAGAATTTTTTCAAGAAAAATGAGTTATTTCGTAGTGTTTTAAAGACTTGAAAAGATTTGAAATTAATTTTTGAAGTTCACCCTAAATTCTTATTAATTTATCATGAATTCCTTAAAATTATTTTGAATTTGTCAATTTCACTTGAATTCTTCTAAATTTACTCAGTTCTCCTTAATTCAATGGATCAATTTTGTTTTTAACGTTTCAAGAGATTTCAAAAGATATTCAAGGATTTAAAATATTTTAGGAAATATTAAAACATTTCCAGATGTTTTTTTAAACATTTTAAAGGAAGTTTAGAAACTTTTAAACATATAAGGGTATTTTAGACGATTCCAAGGTGTTTTCAAGAGATTAAACAAATTTCCAGGGATTTTAACAATTTGAAGGGATTTCAATATTTTAATAGATTTCAAAGAATTTATTCACAAGAAGTGAGAAATTTCGTAGGGTTTCAACGGTTTCAAGAAAGGTTCACATATTTTTTCAATGTCTTTTTGATTCTCTTTAATTTTTCTAAACTTATGGCAGACTTACCCAATTTAATGAATTTTTTCATATTTCTGAATTTTTTTAATTCATTTGATTGTTTTGTAATTCAATTTGATTTTGCAATGAATTCCATCGAATTCTTCTCATTTCCCTTAATTTCCTCTAAATCTACTCAAGTTTTACTAAAATAAATTAATATTTTCGATTGTTATCCATTTTAAAATTTATTTGAATTCTTTTGAATTGATCTGTTATTAAGCTACTTTTTTAGTTAGAAATTAGTAGAGATTCCAAGATTTGAAGAAATTTGAAATTGTTTTTTTGGATTTCGTCCTGAATTCTTATTAAATTACCCTGAATTGTTTTAAATTCTTTGGAATTCTCTTGATATTCTTTATAATTAACTTGAATTTTTCTAAATTGACTTAATTCTACTTAATTCATTTAAATTAAACTTAAATTGCTTTGAAATCTTATGAATTTGTCCCTTTTGGTCAGGGGATTTTTTGGAATCAAAAAACAATATATTTCATTGATCCTGAAGTCTTTTAACCTCGCCTTGAATTCTTACACAATTCATAAAATTCTTTTCATTTCTCTTGAATTTTTCTAAGCTCCTTTCGAAGTGACTGAATTCATAAATGTTTTTTCATATTTTAAATTGGTTTCAATTCATTTGAATTTTTTTTGTTCACCTTCAATTTTTATTAATTTCATCGCATTCTTCTTGTATACCCTAAATTCCTCTAAATTAATTCCAATTTTACGGAAATTTTCTGGAATAAAAATGCAACTGTTTATTTGAAAAATAATCTTCTTTGCTTGAAGATTCAACTATTTTGTTTAAAAAATTTTGGTAAACCACTTTGTTAAGAAATCACTTTTTTGTTGAAGATTCATATTTTTTTAATGAAAGTTGATCTTATTGGTTACAAATTTAACTGTTTTATTAAACATCATTTTTAGATTCTCATTCCTGAGAATGTAATGTAATCGTCCAAATTTTCAATCTCTGGTTGTTAACGGATCTTTACGTTTCGGCACTAACAGAATCCGAAAACCTTCAAATTTCATCGGTGTCTGTCTGTCTGTATGTCTGTATATATGGTTACCTGAATGTTGTAGCCACGCTAACTTTTGAAGGATTTATCCAATCGAGTCCGCATTTGATACAATGCTGAAGGTCCCCAAAATAAAGGCTAAGTTCGTTAATCAGATATTTCGAACCAAAATTAAAAAATTGAGAGCATTTTCAAAATTTTTAATTTTTTTTTTAATTTTATAAATTGTTGTCAAAGTTTCTTATAGATGGGCAAAAGACTTGCAAATTATCTAAATAAAATTTGTTATTTCAATGGAAATTAGAAAAGTTATATACTTTTAAAAATTAGAAAATTTTCAAAAAATAGACAAAATTATTTAATTTATAGATCCAAAAATTTCATTCAAAATTTTCACCAGA
>NC_046659.1:122508100-122571158 GCF_010883055.1 Belonocnema kinseyi | reverse complement strand
TTTTTGAGGAATTTCATTGGCACCGTCGGAAAGAGGAGATCTTAAGCAATAAAAATATATATGTCTCAATTTTTTCTAGTGTCAAATAGTCTTAGTTATTGGCCGTTGAAAAGCAGTGTACCGGTAGTGGCGTTTTGGCCGTTTAAGGGTTAAGGGAAGATTATAATTTTAAAATACAAGTCGAGATAAAATTATTTTACTCTGAAAGGGTTAGAAGGATTTATTAAAATATCTAAACTTGCCGGATATAAGTTACGTGAATTTATCGCAAAAAAATTTAGAAGGTCATGCAATCGATATAAAAGAAAATTTTCATTTGTACTCTCTGATTTGCATTTTGTACACAATTGTCAATTTATTTAAAGACATTCGGACTATGTATACGAGTTTATTCTGAATCGTAAAAATACTACTATTTATGTGTAAAGTTAAATAAATATTTTTTAATATTTGAAAGTAACTTTATGAAAGAAGTAATTTTTTAATGGTACGCGATTTGAGGGATTTCATAATTAACTAAATAAATATTAATAAAAACATAATTAATTATTTAATGATTGTTTTTACGACTCACTTAAATTTTCAATCAAAAAGGATGAATAACTAAATTTTTACATTTTCCCTGAAACAGAATTTTCTTGATCAGAATTCTTTTGAAAAATTACCTGTTCCAATTTTGGAATTGGAATTCTTTTAGAAAATTTTCAGTTTCAACTCAGAATTTGTTCAAATTAAAAAGTTCCCTGTTCCAACAAAAAATTAATAATTGCAAAAAATTATTCTTTTTTTGAAAAATTAATTTAAAAAGAATATTTAAAAAGTTTTCCAAAAATTTCAAAAAAGAATCTCGAAGATTTTAAGCCAACTTTTTTTATAAAGCAGGATTTTTGAAAAACTGCAGGAAAAAATCGAGGTCACAGATAGTAAAATAATTTTTAAATAATTCTTGTTCTACAAGTTTCTTTGTTTCGGTTGAAAATTGAACTACTTGTTTGTAAACTCAATTATTTTGGTATATAATTGAAATATTTGTTTAGAATAAACAAATATTTCAAACAAATATTTAAAAAAAATTAAAATTAACCTTTTTTTAAATCCACATTTTCTGCTTAAAACTGAAACTGCTTTGTAGAAAATAAGTTATTTTTTGTTGTTGAAATTAATTATTATTTGTTTGAAAAATTAATTATTTTGTTAAAAATTGAACTTTTTAGTTGAAAATTGAACTACTTGTTTGTAAATTTAATTAGTTTGGTTGATAATTTTAATACTTGGTTGGAAATGAACTTTTTTGTTTAAAATTCTTGTTTTTTTTTTGCTTTAAAATGAATATTTTATTTTAAATTCACATTTTATGGTTAAAACTTAAACTGTTTTGTAGAAAATTGGTCTTGTGGTGTTGAAAGTTATTATTGTTTGGTTGAAAAATTAATTATGTTGTTTAAAATTAAACAATTTTGGTAAAAAATTCAACTATTTGGATGTAAATTAAATTATTTTGGTAGAATTTTCAAATATTCGATTAGAAATTAAATTTTTTTAATTCGCTTTTTGTTTGCTTTAAAATAAACACTTTTTTTAATTCGCATCTTCTGGTTAAAACTGAAACTGTTTTATAAAAAATTAGTCTTTTTGTGTTGAAAATTATAATTTGGTTAAAAAATTAATTATTTTATTGAAAATTAAACTATTTGGATAAAAAATTCAACAAGTTGGTTAAAAATTCAAACTGATGTTTGGAAACACAATTATTTTTGTAGATAATTCAAATAATTATTTGGAAATTAACTTTTTTGTTTCAAATTCGTTTTTTCGTTTTCATTAAAATAAAACTTTTTTTTAATCCACATTTTCTGGTTAAAATTGAAACTGCTTTGTTGAAAATTAGTTTTTTTGTTGAAATTTATTATTATTTGGTTGACAAATGAATTATTTTATTGCAAATTTAATTACTTTGGTTGATAATTTTAATAGTTGGTTGAAAATTAACTTTTTTGTTAAAAATTTTCTTTTTTTTGCTTTAAAATGAACCTTTTTTTCCAATTCTCTGGTTAAAACTTAAACTGTTTTGTAGAAAATTAGTCTTTTTCTGTTGAAAATTATTATTTGGTTAAAAAATTAATTATTTTGTTTAAAGTTAAATAATTTTCGTTGAAAATTGAACTATTTGGATGTAAATTGAATTACTTTGGTAGACAATTCAAATCTTTGATTAGAAATTACATTTTTTGTTGAAAATTAGTTTTTTGTTAAACTAACGTTTTCCCGTTACAACTGAAACTTTTTTTAATAGA
Source organism: Belonocnema kinseyi (assembly GCF_010883055.1). NCBI lineage: Eukaryota > Metazoa > Arthropoda > Insecta > Hymenoptera > Cynipidae > Belonocnema > Belonocnema kinseyi. Next base: position 122,568,864 of record NC_046659.1, on the reverse strand, counting down.
AAATTAGTCATTTTGGGTTGAAAATTATTATTTGGTTGAAAAATTAATTATTTCGTTGAAATTTGAACTGGTTGGATAGAAAATTCAAAAAGTTGGTTGACAATTGAAACTGATGTTTGTAAACTCAATTATTTTGATAGATAATTCAAATATTTACTTGGAAATTAACATTTTTTTTTGTTAAAAAATCGTTTTTTTCGTTTGAATTCAAATAAACCTTTTTTTTAATCCACATTTTCTGGTTAAAATTAAAGCGGCTTTGTAGAAATTTTTTTCGGTTGAAGTTTATTATTATTTGGTTGCAAAAATATTTTGTTAAAAATTGTACTAATAGGTTAAAAATTGAACTATTCGTTTACAAATTTAATTACATTGGTTGATAATTTTAATAAGAGGTTGAAAATGAACTTTTTTGTTGAAAATAATTTTTTTTTTGCTTTTAAATGAACCTATTTTTAAATTCACATTTTCTGGTTAAAAATGAAACTGTTTCATAGAAAATTAGTCTTTTTGGATTGAAAATTATTATTTGGTTGAAAAATTATTTTGTTAAAAATTGAACTATTTGTTTGCAAATTTAATCACTTTGGCTGATAATTTTAATACTAGGTTTGAAATTAACTTTTTTGTTGAAGATTCGTTTTTTTTTGCTTAAAAATGAATTTTTTTTAAATTTACATTTTCTGGTTGAAACTTGAACTGTTTTGTAGAAACTTAGTCTTTTGTGTTAAAAAATATTCTTATTTGTTTAGAAAAATAATTATTTTGTTAAAAATTGAAAAATTTTAGTTGAGAATTAAACTATTTGGTTGTAATTTCAATTGTTTTGGTAAACAAATTAAAATATTTGATTTGAAATTAAATTTCTTTTTTTAATTTCGTTTTTTTTTTTTAATTAAAAATTAACTTTTTTAAACTAACGTTTTCCCGTTAAAACTTTAACTGTTTTATAGAAAATTAATCTTTTTTGGTTAAAAATTATTATTTGGTTGAAAACTTAATTATTACTTTGAAAATTGAGCAATTTTGGTAGAAAATTCAACTATTGCAGATTCCTGTATAAATAATTTTAGTTTTTTGTACTTATATGTAAAAAATTTTCCACCTTAGAAAGTAATAAAAAATACCTTCTTAGTGTTGTAGTCAGCATATCACTGGAAGGTACTAGGCCACCACATACACCTTTTAAGGTACGGGTCACCACCTATGCAAGAAGTGTATAATTACTGTTTATTACTGCAAAAAATACTATCCAGAGCACATTGCTTCTCGTAAGGTAGGTCAAGGATGCAAAATCAGTCATAAAATTACGCAACTATTATACTGTTTAAAATCTAAGAATACAATTCAATAGTAAATATTTAATCTAAATATCACACTCAAGTTTTACTTTTAAAAAAAATGACTCAGGAAAATAAAAAAATAAGAATTTAAGGAGCAACAGTCTTCAGTATTTCGAAATAAACTAAAATTCCAACTTAAAGATCTCGTACGCGACATTCACACATTTTGTTAAATAAAGAGAAAAAATAATTAGAAAGTGAACTAGACCACTTTCATTCTGTTAACAATGAAAATAAAAATCTTCTATCAATTTTTATCTAAAAGAAATCAATCTCTTTTGCAAACACATACGTTAGATCGTACTTAACCTAAACAATGAAACCTTATTGTTATTAAATAATAAAATACCTGAATACATTTTTGACACAATTATATCTCTAAATCCCAGTTATTTCCAGCATTTTTATGACGATCTCGGAAGTGGTTTAGAGTTTTATGCCAGGGAAAATCGGTCGAAAGTATGGAATGTCAACCGCACTCATGGACGTAACAAAATACCGATTGCTTCACAATTGTTATATTTGCAACTGGAAACAATCGGAAACAGTAGAAATTAAAGCGAAACAATGCAGTTTACATTAGCTCCGAAGAGAAATTCCAGAATGCATTCATGTGTGACATGGAGTCTTTTCGCGACTCGCGAAATCCGCGTAAATCCGAGAAACGAATTCTGCAAACCTTTCTCAAGAAAAGAAACTAATCAGTATCCAGAAATCCCATCTCGGAGTCCGAAAGGGTTAAAATCGTTTGCGAAATAGTAAAGGAGCACCATTTTGGTAAACAGAAAGGTCACGTGACTCGCGGCTGGCCCCTGGCTCGAGAGGCTGCTACTCCCGTTTCCCAATTCACCTCAATTTCACAGATTTTAATAACTCACCTTGGCACTCCGTTTCGGCCCTTCACAGGTCCTTTCATTATCTCATGAATCCGCTTTTGCGTCCGTTCTGATGAAGAGAGGCGGAAAAAAACAGAAAAAAGCAATCCCTCAACATGAGATCGGTCAACTATAAACTGCTTGACAGAGTTGACAGGCGCAGACCTGTAGAAACCTAGCAGACCTGCTCTGCTGCAACTCTCAAGTCCTGACTGGGTGTTCCGCAAAAAATTCCCCTCAGACACTAATTCTGGCAAATTATTAATGTGGGCTTTGATCCCCCAATATTGTTATCGGCTTTTGAGGTTATTTATGTGAATTTGGGGGAAAAGAAAGGATTATTTTGGTCCCAACAATTCTCAGAAATAGGTGACCCAGGAGCGTCCCTATTCGGAGTGAGGCCATTCCAGGAAGTACCCTTCAATAAGATGTGACCCTTTATTTGGAGAACCTTATAGGCTTCAAAAGTCATGAGCTTGTTCTTAATTATTTTTGAGAATGGAATATATTGTTTAATTCATGACGACAAGTTTCGATTGGAAGATTATTTTATGAGAAATAAAGTTTATTTAATTATTTTGTTTAAGGGGTTTCAAAATGTTAGCTACGGCTATGTTTTGTCAAAGATTCATTTTGGAACTGCAAAGTGTACTCGAGAAATTAACAATAGTCTTTGTATCGTTTTTCGAAAGTTAATAATTGAGGATAATTTAGGAAAAGGGAAGAATATTAAGTGAAAAATTGTATTTTAACTGTATTTTATCCACTAAGATCAGTGAGGTATTTATGTAAAGATTTTCTAAGTGCCCGGCTAGCTCAGTCGGTAGAGCATGAGACTCTTAATCTCAGGGTCGTGGGTTCGAGCCCCACGTTGGGCGTTTTTTTTTCATTAAAAAAAATATGTTATTTAATTATGTGCAATTCTGATATTTGTTCAAATATATGTATAATTTTTATTTTTTGTGCTTTTTTATTTATTAATGGTTCAAATTATATCGTACTACTTAGTAGTGCAGTCTTAAACAAAAGTGGTCTATCGGTACTTTCCATATACTGCGTATCAGTTTAAGGAGAGGGGGGTCTAAAGCTAAGGTTTGTAACATGGGGGGGGGGGGAGTGGAATAACACTTGGTTAAAAATTCTATTATTTGGATGAAAAATTAATTATTTATTTAAAAATCTAACTATATTGTTAAAAAATCATATTTTTTATAAAAAATTGAACTACTTTGTTATAAATTCATATTTATAGTTGAAAGTTCATCTCCTTGATTCACAATTTTACGATTTTGATCTTAATTGGTTTCATGCTTTGTTGAGAATTCATCTTTTATAGTTGAAAAGTTCATTATTTGACTTAAGTTGAACAATTTTGTAAAAAAACTTTTTTTTTAAATGAATTCATAATTATAGTTAAAAATTCAACAATCTTCTTTTAAATGAAATTTTATGTTAAAAATTCTACAGTTTTGTAGAAAATTCAAAAATTTGGTAAACAATGGATGTATTTGGCTTAAAATTAATCTTTTTTGTTGCAAAATTAACTTTTTTGTATATAAATCGTCTTTTTGGCTTTTAAAATCAAATAAATTAGTTAAATATTCATGTATTTTGTACAAAATTGGTACTTTTTGGAATGCTTGTAGATAAATATACGTCTTGTTTCAAAATTCATCTTTTTGGTTGAAAATTTAACAACTTTAATAAAACAAAATTTTCTAGCATTATTTTTCTTATCTGAAAATATAACTATTCCATGTTTGGTTGAAACTTTATCCAGTACATTGGAAAAGCTGAAAATTCAACAAATTGGTAGAAAATTCATGTATTTTGTTAAGAAGTCGTTTTTTGGGTAGAAAATTATTTTTGTTTGTTTTTTTGTCTTGTTAAGAAATCATTTTTTTAAATTTACTATAATATTTTTTGTTAAAAAATCATATTTTCCGATTTGAAAGTCTGCACTGTTTCCTAAAACATTCGACTTTTTAGCTTACAAACTTTACTCGTTTGTTATTTTTTGTCCTCAAAATTCAAATATTAATCTTTTTTATTTGATAATTCGACTAAATAATTAAAATTGCATATTTGTATGCTGAAAATATTCTATTATTTTTTTCAAAATCTAATTGTTTTTGGAAATTTTAGAAATCTTAGAAATTTAAAGTTAAATTCAAGTGAAACCTTAGAAATTTAAAGTGTATTGAATCCAATTGAAATCAATACATATATTGTCAGAATCAATTATCTTTTAAAAATGTATAAAAAAGGGCATTTTTAATCAACTGCAAGTTTATTTTTCTACCAAATTATTTAAGTTTTTACTCGAAAAAACAAGTTTGAAACAAAATAGTTAAATTTTCGACCAAAGAGATGAATTTTAAATTAAAATTGTGAATCTCTACCGAAACAACTGAATTTTTTAAACATTAATTAATCTCTCAACCAAGTAGTTAAATTTTCAACCAGAAAAGACGCATTTTCAACAAAATGGCTGAACACTCCACAGATATTAATTTACCAAAAAGATGAATTTTCATACAAACGAAAAAAAGACAAAAGAATTTCAACAAAACAGTTAAATTCTAAACAAAAAAGTTAATTTTGAACGGAATAGTTTTATTTTCTACCAAAATATTTTAAATTTTCTACCCGAAAGAAGATCAAATTTAAAACAAAAATACTTAAATTTTCAATCGAAGAGATGAATTTTCAACTTAAATTGTACTTCTCTAACCAAACAACTGCATGTTTAATACAGTAGTTCAACTTTCAAGCAAGTATAGTTAAACATACAACCAAAAAGATGAATTTTTAACAGAAGAGTTAAATTGTAAGAAAAAAAGTTAATTTTAAAGCAAATAACTTATTTTCTACAAAAATATTTTAATTTTCGACCAAAAAGAAAAAAAATTTACACAAAATAGTTAAATTCTCAATCAAAAAATGAATTTTCAACGAAACAATTGAATTTTGAACAAAATAGTTACCCAGTGGGCACCGGGACGTCCTAAATCCGTCCTTAGAATGTACCTCTATGTCAATATGATTTGACGTCTTTAAGACATCCTTTGGATCTTTTCATGTCTTTAAAAGGTCCTCAGGACGTCCTTAAGACGTCCGCCGAAAGATGTATATAGGACAAGTTTAGTACTTGTGTGCCCACTGGGTAAGTTTCTAACCCGAAAAGACGCATTTTCCAAAAAAATAGCTGAACTCTCAACATAATTTTTTTTCCAGTAAGGATGAATTTTCAAACCAAAAACAACACTATTAAACTAAAGAATTAAAGTTTAAAACCGAAAATATGATTTTTCAACAAGAATGTTCGTTATTTTTCAACAAAATGATCGACTTTTCAACCAAAATAGATGAATTCTTAACGTAAAATAAAATATTTGATATTATTTTTGCCAAAAAAGATTTTATTTTGAAATAAATCACAGTTAAATTCAGCCAAAAAGACGAATTTTCATACCGAAAATATTAGTTCTTAATAAAGGGGTTGATTTTTTAAACCAAAAAATAAGAATTTTCAACAGAAGACATGATTTTTCAATAAAGTAGTTGAATTTTCAAGTAAAATAGATGAATTTATAAGTAAAAATATTATATTTGATATTATTTCAACCAAAAAAAGATTTTAATTTGAAATCAGTCAAAGTTGAATTCAACTAATAAAGACGAATTTTCAAGAAAGTAGCTAAATCCTTAAACATAAGAGATTATTTTTCTACCAAAGTAGTTGAATTTTCAACTACTTAACGTTACTGCAAAAATCCCAACAAAGTTACGTTAAACGTTACTTTTTAAAATAGTAACGAAGTTATCCTACAATCTTTGAAATATATTTAAATCCGGCGAAACTCCTGTAAACCTCTCAAAATCCGTTAAATCTCTGTATCATCCTTTGAAATCTTAGAAAATAATACCTTCAAATCTTCGAAATCCCTTGCAATATCTTTCGAAATTCGTAAAAATACTTCGGCACCTTTTAAAAATCCTATAAAATCTTCTTGAATTATTATTATTTTTGTACCATTTGGTCATTCCTTTTATATAAAATATTTTGAAATCTCTTTGAATCTCGTAAAATTTCTTGAAATATGTTTAAACTCATAGATGCCTCTTAAAATCTGATGAAATCCTTTAAAAATTGAAAATTCTTTCTGAAATTTATATTTCTTCAAAACTATTTATTGGAATCTTTTTATATCATTTTAAATCTCTAAAACTTTGAAATATCCTAACATTTTCGGAATCCCTGGAAATCTCATCAAATCTCATAAAGATTTTGTAATTCTTTGAAATATACTCTATAGTGTGAACAACTGATATATTGTTTATGTTTAAAGTAAAAAATATAAAATCTTTTTCCATAGTAAATTATGTTGGAAAAGGTTGTTCTTAAATTATTTTAACTCATAACTGTTTTTTCATGGTTAAAAGTTAAAACTCTCGATTTTTAGAAGAAAAAAAGACGCCCAACGTGGGGCTCGAACCCACGACCCTGAGATTAAGAGTCTCATGCTCTACCGACTGAGCTAGCCGGGCACTTGAAAAATGTTTTTTTAACTCCGAGGTTGCTATTTTCAGAGAAGTTGCAGTTAAAATATGTAAATAAACTTCCTTTATCCCAAATTATTTTCAATAATAGACTTTCTAAATGGTTCCAAAGCCACCTGTACACCTTGTAGTTTCTTTTTTCTAAATGAATCTGGTACAAAACACAGCCGTAGCTACAATTTTTGCACCCCGCAAAAAATATTTTCCAAATAATATTCCACTGGAACTTTTTGTCATGAAATAAACAAAATAAGCTTTTTACCAACACGATTCGAAATAAAATCAAAACTTTAAAAACACAAAAGGGTTTTCAAACTAATAAATGAATCTCCTTATCCTATTTATTCAAGTAAAATCACAGATACGCCCCTGGGTCACCTATTTCGGAGAATTTCTGGAACCAAAATAATCATTTCTTTCCCATCAATATTATAAAAATAACCTCGTTCATCGATAGAAAATATTTTCTATGGAGAATCAAATAATTAATTTGATAGAATCGAGGATAGATTTGGCGCAGTTTGACGTTTGAGGTAATTTTGTTGTAGAACACCCAGTAGTGTTCCCAAGCCACTGTGTATATGCGCGTCCTCGCGACCAATGCGATTCACGCCTATAGGAGAAATAGGCCATTTCCTGTGGAACAAACTGATCCAATAAATCCCATTGGCCTGCGCAACGCATGGGCAGAAGATCTTGCGTGCTGTGAACTGCGCGATGGTTGGCGGGGCTCGGCCATCTTAAACTCAGTTTGTGTGTGTGATACGCGGTGATACGTGGTGAAACGCCATATCTCATTTCCGAAAAATATCCAAAATCATCCAGGATGGGCGACAGGGAGGATAACGTTTATCGTGCGAAACTTGCTGAACAAGCAGAGCGGTACGATGGTGAGTAGATATTTTTTCGGAAAAGTGTCTCCTTTTTTCCAAAAATTCATACCTGCCCGCCCGTCCAACATCTCTCAACGTCGTCTAACATCTCTCTACATCTTCTAACGTCTCTCGGCGACAAAGTTCGTAATGAAACGTCAATAAGACTGGTCAGATGCCGGTTCGGTTTCCGCGGGGCGACCCTCCCTGTAGCCAAGCCTCCCCGGGCATTTCTGCTCCTTTTTTGCCGATCTTTTCTCGATTTTCACGTCTCGAGAGACGCCTCTTAAAATCACCGTTGCTAAGCGTGTTGGAACCTTTCCTCGCGTTGAAATGACGCATAGGCATGCATACTACGTCCTACGTAGTAATCGGCTCTTCCTGGCCTTGAAACTGCAAAGAAATCGGCTTACTGAAAAATTCGCAGCAGCGACGCGCTCAAGTCTCACATTTTCCCCAAATTAATCCATATGTCGATTCTTTCGTCATCACTCCTTATTTCATTTGCATTCCTAATGGCACCGCCGATTTCAGTGTATTTTACCGCGTCACGTGACTGGCACATAATTTTTAAACGACTGTCACATTATCTGTGCTCTCCGTCTCCAAGACACCGTAAAAAAATTCACACTGCATTCCACTTTTATGCTAGTTCCTACTCCTGCTAGACTTTCTGCGTCATTAGATTGTCGAAACTAATTCTTTTATCATCCGTTTTTATCAGAAAACTGATTTAAGAAATGTTTCCGAAACCTCAGGACAGGTGTGAAATGTAAAGACTTCAAATAGCGACTAAATTCTTCTAATTTATTCATTGGAGATTTTCTCAAAAATCATATATTGTCAATGTGCACTAGGAAAATCGAATAAATAGTACAAAATTATGTGATAAATAATTGCGAATTAAATTCCAGTTGAAATGTCAGCGAGCACGTAGGCGTGTGATAAATTGCAATGGTCATGCTTATTTTGCGCCACGCTACTTTTTAATGGGAGACAAGTGTAGTTAACTAGACGATTATTATAATTTATATAATTGTGGTAGAAGGTGTGAAGAGTAGGGGGTTTAAATTTGAGGGTTGTAAAAGTTGGCGAAGGGTGAGCTCGGTTAGAGGGTGAGAGAAGGAAGGGAGGTCATAGCTGAAGGAAAGTATTGATCTGCGTGTACGCTATCCTCCGTTCCTGTACATTTAAGCTTCTATACTCCATTTACACTAATTTTCAATTACATATACTTAAATTTAAGAAATAAGTGTTAATTTTTTTCTAGTATCATTTTTAAAATTAAGCATTTTGTCCTCTTTGCTAATTATCGCCTCACTAAACTTGCGTCAAATAAAATTAGATTGCACTTTTTTTCGAAGTCACTTCCGCCATTTTAATATATTAAAAGATTATTAGTCCGTGTTTCATTAATGTATTCAGAATAATCATTTCAAGAAGTTTACAGTCTTTTCATTTTGTTCCCTCTTTTTTTCTTGTAAGACTCTTCCTTTTACCTGTTTGAAATTAAAAAATCTACTTTTTCTTTTTTTTTTCTCTTTAAGTTCGAACTGAATTAGTAGAACCCAAAAAGAAAATCCGACTTTGTCTGGTTGAAGTTTAATAATTTTTGTTTCAAAATTCGACTAGTTTGTTAAAAAGTCATCTTTTCTGGTTTAAAAGTCATCTGTTTTCTGAAACATTAAATTTTTTAGCATGAAAACTCAACTCTTTTGTCAAAAAATTAATCATTTATGGTAACGATTTAATCTTTTTTGGTAGAAAATTAATCTTGTTTAAAAATTCAAATTTTTGGTTGTGAATGCTAAAGATGGTTGAAAATTGTACTGATTTCTTGAAGATTATTTTTTTAACGTTCATCATTTAACTTAAAAATCTATTTTGTTTAAAATTCTTATTTTTTGTTGAGTTTAACTGTTTTTTAATATAAAATTACAATCTTTCTTGTTTGAATGATCGATTTGTACATTTTTCCTTAAGAATTCATCGTTTATGATTGAAAATTCAATTATTTTTGTGAAAAACGGTTTTTTAAAAATTGAAATTATTATTAATTACTTGTTTGGAAATTTATCGTGTTGGTTTTAAATTCATGTATTTTGTTGAAATTTTGTTTTGTTAAAGATTTGACTTCGGTTGAAAATTGAACTATTTTGTTGAAAATTCGTCACTGATTGAAAATTAATCTTTTTGGTTTAAAATTCATGTATTTGGTTAAAAACGTAACCATACTTGATTAAAGTTCAACTATTTTCTCGAGAATCTACTTTTTTTGGTTGGTTAAGAATCATTTCCGGTGGCAAATTTACCTTACGATAGAAAATCAATGTTCTTGGTTTAAGATTAATGTATTTAATTGAAAATTTAACTATACTTGATTGAAGGAACTATTTTCTTGAAAATGTTTTTTTGTCTAAAATTCAACAATTTGGCTGAAAATTCATCTTTTTCGGTAGAAAATTAATCTTCTTATTTAAAAATTCATGTATTTTATTGACAATTCAAATATACTTGGTTGAAGGTCTATTCTGTTGAAAATTAATTTTTTTGTTAAAAATTCATCTCTGTTTGAAAATTTATTTTCAGTAGAAAATTAATCTTCTTGGTTAAAAATACATGTAATTTGTTGACAATCAAAACAATATTTGATTGAAGGTCTGTTTTCGTGACAATGTATTTTTGTTTGATAAAGACTCATCTCTGGTTAAATATTGAGCTGCTTTGTTCAAAATTCAGCTTCTTCAGTTAAATTCAACTGTTTTTGTTTTAAAATATTAACTTGTTTGTTGATATAGAAACTATTATATTTTTCGGTGAAAAGTCCTCTTTATGGTTGAAAACTCAACTGTACTTGGTAGAAAGTTAAGCTATTTTATTAAAAATTAGTTTTTTTGTCAAGACTCATTATGACACTTAAAAATTATTTTTCTTGGTTGACGTATCACGTATTTGGTTGAAAATTCAACTATACCTAATTGAAAGTTGAACTAATTGTTTAAAAATTCGTTTCTAATCAAATTGAGTATACTACTTACAACAAATTTTATATAAAAAAAATTTATACCCCTATTTCCGTGAGAAAATTATTCAATTTACCCTGTTTTGAGAGGATTTTAGGCTGTGAAATCTGTTTCCTTCAAAGATTGTTTTTTACGCATCGCTTGTAAAATTTTCATTTTGTAAATTACTTTATAATTAAATTGACTTCAGTAAATAAAAAACAGTCCTGTACATTTTTTATGCTTTTTAGACGAGTGAATTTTTTCTACTTGTATAATTCCATTTATCATTTGTTTACATGAGAAGCTCTTTATTTATTATAAATTATAAATTGTTAAGCAGGTTTAAATTTCATTATTTTCAAATAATTCCACAATTAAACAAATGATTAAATGAATTAATAAAGTTTAAATAATTTACAAAAATATTCACATAAAGGACTTTATGGTGAATAAAGTAGATTGATTGTACATCAAACTTAATATTTCCATGGCTATTTTTACTCCTTCATCGGAAGAAGGGTTGCAAGATATTTTTCCTTTGCACTCTGCTTTTATATTTTTAATATGCAAAAAAATCCTTCTTTACTGTTTCCGCTTTGGTTTCATGTGTACACAATTTCAACATAATTTTAGTCTAAAAATTTATAAAACCTTAAAAATGGTAACGTAAAAGAGTGAATAATTTTAAATTAACAAGTTCAGAATTGCATAGCTTGACATTGGCAACCACTGTATAGGAAATAATTTGAGATTGAATCATTGAAAACGGAATTAGAGTGGCCCAAATTAAAATTGATTTTAAGCCTTGAAAATTTCGAAAATCAAACTCTAAATATTTAAGTGCTAAATAATAATTAAGCCGGAAACTTGATGAATGCAAATTCTATTTTCAGAAATGGTGGAGGCGATGAAGAAGGTGGCTTCGCTGGACGTAGAGCTCACCGTCGAGGAGAGGAATTTATTATCAGTGGCGTACAAAAATGTAATCGGCGCGAGAAGGGCATCATGGCGGATAATTTCAAGTATTGAACAGAAAGAGGAGAACAAAGGGGCGGAGGAAAAGTTGGAGATGATTCGACAGTACCGATCCCAGGTGGAGAAGGAACTCAGAGACATTTGTGCTGACATCCTCGGAGTTTTGGAAAAGCACCTAATCCCCTGCGCGTCAACGGGCGAATCTAAAGTTTTCTATTACAAAATGCAAGTATTTTCTTTTGCTCGAAGAGTTAATAAAATGAGTGATGATTTTTAGTGACTGCGAAGCAAGAAGATGATTTGATTGATTAATTGTCTTTATTTGATAAACAGGAAGGGAGACTACCACCGTTATCTGGCAGAGTTTGCGATTGGCAACGATAGGAAAGACGCTGCGGAGAATTCCCTTGTAGCTTACAAAGCAGCAAGTGACATTGCAATGACGGACCTTCCTCCGACTCATCCAATTCGTCTAGGACTAGCGCTCAATTTCTCAGTGTTCTACTACGAAATTTTGAACAGTCCCGACAGGGCGTGTCGCCTAGCAAAGGCTGCCTTTGACGATGCGATCGCCGAGCTAGACACCCTTTCCGAAGAGAGTTACAAGGATTCCACCCTCATCATGCAATTGCTCAGGGATAATCTTACCTTATGGACCTCGGACATGCAGGGAGATGGTAAGATTTACTGAAAATTTGCGTTAACATTTTTTTTTTTTTTTTTTTTTTTTTTTTTGAAAATAATTTATTAAGGTTTTGGACAGCCAGCTTTGACTTTTGCATTTAGAAATGATTTGTGGTTTAGAATCGGAAGGTGAGACACCAACTTTTCAAGGAGATCGCACTGCACCTATTATCATTGACTCGCAACCTTAGTAAGAACCCTGTTCCCGTCCTCTCTGTATCCTTAGATTATCCCATAAGTGCGTCTTTTTTAACTCTTTTTTTAATTTTTGACTTTGAAGCATTTTTGATCTCTTGAATAGCGGATATTAAAAAATCAGACCGCTTTTTGATTGGAAACAGGCTTCCGAGTGTTAATAATTTTAAAAGCGATTGAATGATTTCAGATTGTAGGGTTGAAAATTAGAACAATTTGAAATTGGAAGTATTGCAAATTAAAAGCGTTGAGAGATGTAAGATTTACAGGGTAGCCGCTGAACTAGGAAACGAAGATTTTTTATGAGACCGGGAAATTACAGGGAATTTAGTTTTTTGACCGGATCTTACAAATTTTGAGAAGAATCCAATTACTTGAAATATCGCCAATTTTGATTATAACTTTTTTTTAAATGTGCAGTTCAATTGTTAATGTTGTCAATTATGAAATTCAGCAATTAAAATTTCAAATTGTTTGAATTTGAAAACACCTGTTAAAAACGTTGAAAATCAATAAAATTTAAACATAAATTATTTAAGAATTTTAAAACTGAATCGTAGTTTAAGTGTTAAAAAATGAACATATTTGATCTTACAAGGTGATTCCGAATCTTTTCAAAAATTAAATAGTTGACAGATTTTAAACGACTGATTAAAACTATAATCTATGTTTAATTAAACAATATTTTATTTTAATAAAAGTTTAAATATCTAGTCATATTCGACTGTTTATTTAAAATTAGAAATTGTAAATGAAATTTCTAAGACTAAGCTAAATTAAAACTTTGAACGTTACAATTTAAGTAGTTTTATTTTTTAAACTTCAATTTGTGAGTAAAAGCTATGATGAGTGAGTAATTGCTGAACAATTAATAATTTGAAACAACCTGCAATTAAAATACTTGAACTGAAACGCGGGTATACGAAGAGGTCTTACTTTCACGATTCTAGTTTTAAAGGAAAGAAAAGAATTTGTGGAATGAACTTTTTTTTCAAATTGGGAAAGGAACGTCATTTACAATTTTTTATTGAGTTAAAGGCGGGTAAATTTCGTATTTTAAATATTTTTATTGAGTTGAAAGGAGGGGAATTTTTGTTTTCAATTTCCTTTTAATTGGAAGCGGAACATTGTTTCTATTTTTATTTTTAGCATTTTTATTACGTTTAATGGGGGAATCTTTAATTAATTAATTAATTTTTTTAATTGAAACATTTTTTTGTTTCTAACATTTTCATTGAGTTTGAAGAGGATTTTTTTTTCATTAATTCCTGAATTTTAAGAGGCCCTTTTATGTGTTATTTTTATTGACTTGGAAGACTTGAAAACTTTTTTTTCTTAATTTGAAAATGCTTTTTTTTCTTTTTAGAATTTTTAGCGAGTTAAAGGGGGAAACTTTATTAAATTTTTTTTTTGAATTGGCAGATTGCATTTTTTATTTTGAACAGTTTTATTTCAGGATGGAGATTTTGTTTTTAATTCTTTCTGAATTGAAGGAGGCTCCTTTTTTGATTTTACCATTTTTATTGAGTTAGAAGGGACGAAATTTTGGTTATTGTTTTTCTTTTCTTGAATTTGAGGCCATTTTTTTATTTATTAATTTTTTTTCAGTAAAATGGGGAAACTTTTTATGTTCAATCTTTTTTTTTTTTATTGGAAGTGGGTAATTTTTCATTTTGAACATTTTTTTTGTTTTTTGAAAAGGGAAAAATTTCGATTTTCAGTATTTTTCTGAATTGGAAGAGGCCATTTTTTCTTTTTCGGATTTTTATGGAGTTGGAGGGTGAATCTTTTTATTAATTTTTCTAAATTGGAAGATTGTATTTTTTATTTTTAACATTTGCATTGTGCTCAAAGGAGGACATTTTGGTTTTCAATTTTTTCTGAATTTTAAGAGACTTTTTGTTTCAATCGTACTTTTTCTTTTGTGAATGAAAAGCGGGCAATTTTTTTTAGCTTTTGTTGTGTTGGAAGAGAAACAACCTTGGTTTTCAATTTTTTTCTGAATTGGAAAAGGGATTTTTATGTTTAAAGATTCGTATCTGTAGTTGTAAGGGAGTTTCTTTTTAATTTTTTCTTAATCGAAGGGGGAAATTTGTTATTTTCAATATTTCTATTTTTTGAATGAGAAGTGGGTAATTTTTTATTTTAGACTTTTTTGTGTTGGGAGGGGGAGAAAATTTCGATTTTCAATTCTTTTTTTAATTTGAAGAGGAATCTTTTTTTGTTCAAAGATTTTTATCGAGTTGAAAGGGAGGTGGTTTTTAATTTTTTTCTGAATGGAAAAAGGCCCTCTTTTTGCTTTTATCATTTTTATTAGGTTGGAAGGGATCACATTTTTTTCTGAATTCAATTTCTTTTTTCTTAGCATTTGTATTTAATTAGAGAGGGAATCTTTATTTATTTTTCTAAATTCGAAGATTTAATTTTTTATTTTTAATATTTGTCACTGATGAATGAAAAAAAAGTTTTGTGAATTTGAAGAGGCCCCTTTTTGTTTTAATCCTTTTTATGAAGTTGCAAGAGGTGAAATTTTGATTGTTTTTTTTTCTTAACTTGCTATTTTTTCTTTTTAACAGTTTTATTGATTTGAAGGGTGAAATTTGTTATTTTTAATCTTTTTTCTGAATTAGAAGTGGGTAATTTTTGGTGTACTTTTTTTTGGTGTTAGAAGGGAGAAAATCTTGATTTTTCAATTTTTTCTGAATTGGAAGAGGTATCCTTTTTGTTTTACTTTTCTATTTTTAAGATTTGTAGCGTTCTGGCAGAGAGGAAATTTAATTTTAAACAATTTTGTGATTTTTTTTTAAATATGAGTTTTAAGGGAGGATTAGTTTTAATTCAGAAAGCATTAGAAATTGTTATAAATTTTGTTTGAACTCAAAATTTGGTAATTTAATGGCATTTTATTTAAAATTGTTGAGTAGGAAAATAGTGAAGGATTCCATTCTATACGTGTAAAATATTAATCGTCCGAATTAAAAGTTGCTGAATTAAAAAAATGTAAGCTCTAATTTCAAGTTTTAAATTTCCATGATCCTGTCAAATTCTTGCGAATCGTGTATTGTTTTTCTCAATGAAAGCGGCCACCCTGCATTCAAAAATTGAATTGAATCAATAGCAGCATGAAACCCTGAAAAGTTTCAATATCTGATATTTTCTCGTCTCTTGTTAAAACGATAAACAACTAGTGAATGTTCATTAAAGATTGATTGCAACTCCGAGGCCTGGGACCTTGAAATCATGAAAAATATTGAGCATATAATTTCTCGAGAATTTGGTTTGCATAATGTTGTAACGATTGTGTTTTTTTTTTTTTCAATCAACAGGTGAAGGTGAACAGAAAGAACAGTTGCAGGACGTGGAAGATCAGGATGTATCGTAACTCTAGTTGCAGTGAGTGTTATTTGCGCATACAAATGAAACACAAGAAAAAACTCTTAATAACGTTTAAGCAAAAGAAAAGAATTCAGCAGATGGGAGGTCGGGGTGGGGATGGGAAGGAGGAGGTCTTTAGTAATTGCGTGTGACCCTATGTACGCACGTACGGTTACTCCAAAATCATCCAAAATCACAGATGTTGAGTTGTGGAGCACGCAAACAAGAAATAAAATCAAGTAATAAACGACACGCACCCTGCGAAATAGTGAGATTGCAAGCATTTAGTGATGAGGCGAATGCCGATTTACGCATCGGAGAATTTGCATCGCGTATGTCCGAATTAAAATTCCTGAATGGCTGCATTTCTTATTTATATACATATATAAATATATATATGAGGTATAGTCCTCGGATAATTCTCGTCTTTTCCAAGCTGAATCAGTGGGAGTTATCCAACGTTATATACGGCAGCATCGACTCTATGTTTTTTTTTTTAAAGGGTTAATAATTTCCCTCTTACGTATTTTTAGAATCTTGATGAGCTATTAAAATTAGTACAAGTATTTTTCCTGCGGATAAACTAACATGTTCGACATCAATTCACATTATTCTTCTTTTTTTTTTTATAATGTGCATAGATCGTCTGTACTTTATCATCAGTATTTCCTAAGGCGCGATTAAAATGAAGAAGAAAACAAAAAGTAACGTATCACACCTACTATCGACTTCCCGAGTTCGTGTTAATTTCTTTCTTTCTTTTTTTTTCTTTCATTGTTCCACTGTTTTTCCGAGAGGTTGGATCAACGGTCGATTCGCAAAAGAACGTCGTCACCGTTTTTCTTTCCTATACAGAGAATTTTTGTTACCTAATTTCAGGTTATTGTATTTTGCTTTCGCGTCCATGTTTTTTTCATCAGATTTGGAGTAACATTTTACCGGTCTTTGGCCACTGACAGAAGTTTGCACAAGATCAAGAGACGGGGACGAGAAGAAGAAGAATTGACTGGGACTGACTTTCGATAGTCGTGTTTTTTTTAAAGCATTTTTCGTGGAAGGCAGTACAGTAATCTGAAATGAATCGAAGCTCAGGAAGGAATATACGAAATAGCTTGGTAAGCTTTCCGTGCTGCTTCAATGGCGGGGGAGTGTTGTTGTTGTTGTAACACGTTCGAATCGGTTTAAATTGCCAGAAAACAACCTTTTGTCGTTGAGACTAAACTTCTGTAGAATTGTATTGATACCAAAACCTAGCGTGTTAGTCGACCTGTAATGAGAATGTACGTTTGCATACGTCCTTTATGTAAACTGTATCGGTAGCTGTGGTACGAGAAATGACAGAATAAATGGCTCTCTGTACTCTGGTTTGTTCTCTCTTCTTCTACATTATTTTTACCGACTAAGATCCGCCTGCGAATAATTTTCCTTACCAGCATTTTTTTCACCAACGAGTATTTTCCGTCAAGACAATACTGTAGTCTCTTTTTCTACGAAGTCTATCAACTTTTTTATATTTTTTTTATCGCGAATTAACGCTAAACGTGGAACATTCGGTTCGCGTTGGAAGTACGGAATTGACAATTTATCTGACATATTTAGACACTCGATGTTATTCGTTTTCAACTTGGGATTTTAACTTGGCGTACGCGAGCAATCAGCAAGAGTCGCCTCTTGTGCAAGCTCGACTTGGCAATTAAAAATAATGAGGTTTTATTGATTGAAAAGAGTTTGAAATGAAAAGGAGAGGTCGCGAGATGTGCGTCGCTGATTTGACTGGGTGAAGGCACATCAAAATCCATCAAGTGCGTAGCTTTTCTTTTGATTTTGGAAAGTTAAGGTCCATTAGATTGAAAGAAAAAAATACGCACCTAATGGATTTTGATGTATTTTTGTCCAGTCGAATCAGCGACGCATATCTAGCGACTTTTCCTTTTGAATAAAATAAATTAGAACTCCGATAGTAGTTCTATTTTTCAATTATGAAAATTCTGTCTCGCGCTGATTTTGAACTCGGAACGTGATTTTTGTTCGCGAATCTGATAATTCAGTGCATGATTTTGATAGAATGAAGCGTGCGAAGAGGCGAATCGAGAAAAATGCAATTCACGTTGAAATTGGTGTGTCGCGTGCCCCTGCATTTAAGTATTATATCAGTAATATCGATAATTACATAAAGAAAATATATTACAAAGAATAACAGTAAAGTAATATTGATAATATTACGCGTAAGAATATTAATAATTTTAATTGCGTAAGGAGTCGAGCGAGATTAATTAAGGTAATCTTTTGCAATAGGAAAAAACAAAAAAAAACAATCATTGTACAATTACACAAAAGAAAAAAGAAAAAAAAATGCGAATGAGGAGTGCATGCGCAATGAGATTAAAAATTCAAATCACTGAGAAAAGGAGAGAGAGAGAGAGAGAAAGAGCGAAAGTTAGATAATTCTCGATGTGTTATTAGCACAAAATTGCGGATTTCCAGAGAAAGGAAATCCTAATCGAAATTGACGAGAAATTAGGTCTGTATTAGAGTCAATACATTACACCGAATACAAGTTTTACTGTAAAGGCACACGTGGAAGCTGGAAATAAAGTGAATACAACTGTCTATTAAAATAATTTTTCATTCGTCATTTCTTTTTACATTCCGCTTCGCGTAAAGTCTTCCTCACAGAGAATCATTATAATATTTTAATATATATATATCACTTCATTTGTGAAAAAAAGTGTCGATTAAAATTTTCTAGGTTCACAACCCGAGTCAAATTGGCACTGTAGTTTTGAGGGTGGAGTTAGGCGAAATCTCTGGTGACATCCAGGGAATACGACCTGTTGATTCTGATGGGATTTAGAGCCTTGGGAGGAGTAGTGGCTTTGGAGAGGTCCAAGTCGCTGGGCGTTGGACTTGAGAGACTTTTTTTCGACTCTCGTCTGTTTACGTCCACTTGTTTTAGGATCCTGTTGAGTGCGCTTTCCGATCCAGTCGAAATAGGGGAGATGATGAGGCTGGAGTTTATCCGGCTTCTCATGTATGCGGATCTGCTTCTGGGGGACCTGGTGCTTTGTTCGCAGGGTCTTCGCCTCGCAGAACGCAACTTTACGCTACGTAACATGTCGAGGGAAACTACTGGACCAGGAATGCCGTTCCTTTTGTTTTCCTGAAATGATACATTTTATTTATTTTTTTATTTGATTTTGTTTGTATTGCAATTTGATCGGTTTGGAAAATAATTTGCGAATAGAGTTTACAGGGTGTCTATCTGGCCAGGAATGTGATTAAGTGAACGGTAAAAATTTTTTTTAAAAATGAAGTTGCGAATCAGGATTTCAGAAAAGAAATATAATTTTGTGCTTTCAATAAGGAATTTCCGCGAAGTGTTAAATTTTTGACTTGAGGAGAGGGAATTTTTTTACTTGAAATGGGAATTTTGGAAAAGATTTTAATTTCTGATTTTAAAAAATTGTCCAGGCGGTTCGGTTAAATTTTGCTCTAATTATTACAAGAGCATGCAGTTTGGAGTGAAGCTTACTTTTAGTATTAGTAAAATTTTCAGGCCAGGCGTCCAAACATTTTTTCAAAATATTCTCTTTTGGAAAAAATGGTATTTTTGTTCGAAATTCTGTATTATTCAACTAAGTAAGATATTGAAGAGCGAATCCATTTCAAATCGGGCAAGTTCTTCACTTTAAGTCGCAGAATCTCTCGGGGACGAAATATGTTTTTTTTTTCTTTTAAGAGGAAATTAAGCGATACATACTTTTGCAATTTGTGAAAACAAAATTTTTACGAAGTTATGCGTATTTGAATGTTTTGCTTCGTAAAAAAAAAAATTTCTGTAAAGTTATAGTAGTATCTTTTGACCTTATTAAGAAATTTAAGATTTTTTTCCACATTCCGGCCAGAAGAATTTTTTTTTTCATAAAATGGAATTTTCGTATTTTTCGTGTTTACAACAGAAACGAAAAAATGTTAAGAAAATAGTTTGCACAGTTTTAAACGTGCTAAAAAAAAATTTCTTTACGCATTTATGATATCTTGTACCGTTTCCGAGAAAAATAAAAAAAATTCAATATTTTTTCTCGAAACTGCAGTTGCAGCAGAGCAGCCAATTCTTTTAATATCTGTTATTAAGTATATTATAAATTGCTTTTCTGTACATAGTTTCAAAATCAGGACACACTTGCCGTTTGGCATTTAAATTTGTTCTTAAAGTTTTACCCATTATTGTGAATCTAATTTTGCATTAACATTAAACTATTACAGAATGATAGAAAAAAAAAATAAACGGGCATTTTTTAATTATTATTGTTAATTTATATATAAAATTTCGAAAAAAAAACGTGCGAACGACTAGAAACAAATGGGCAATTTCTGTGAAAAGGGGAAAACTCCAACTTATCTATTTTTCAACAATATTTTTTAACAATTTTTGTTTCTGTGAAAAAGATATTCTATAAGTTTTATGCAGACTAAACCATTTTTTGTGTTTGAAATAATTAAAAAAAAAAAAATATTGAATTTTATTTTATTTTTCTCGGAAACGGTAAAAAATATCATAAATGAGTAAAGAAATTTTCTGTAAAACTTTTTAACTGTGCACACTATTTTCTTAACATTTTTTCGTATCTGTTGTAAGCAAGAAAAATAAGAAAATTCTATTTAATGACAAAAAGTTCTGATTGTGATAGCAGAAATTCAACAACAAAAAAAACCGAATGTGGAAAAAAAAATTGAAAATTAAAATTTTATTTTCTCAAATCGCAAAAGTACGTATCGCCTAATTTTCTCGAAAAACAACATATTTTATCCCCGAAAGAATATGCGACTTGAAGTATAGAACCTGTCTGCTTTGAAATGGATTCGGTTTTAACTTTTTTTTTTCATTTTATCCAAATTTGCAATTCAAACAATAGTGTCGATTTTTCTGATAATCAAAAATTATTATTATTTTAAATACGTGATGCGAAATAATGTTTCAGAGCGAAGTTTTTACTTTTTATAAGTCTTCAACAAGTTTCTTTATCATTTTTCGGACAGGAAGTTGTAGAGTTTTTAAAAAGGAATAATTTTGGTCTGAAACCTTTTCACTGATCTCGCATATTTTTTGAAAATAATTCTAAAAAATTGTTTTCAGACAAATCGATGTAATTTGCTTAATTTGACAGATTTTCAAAATTCGCTGCGGATTTCGAGAGAGTGTACACCCTCGCTTGAATAAAAAACTCAAAAGTGAAATATCTTGATAATTTAAAAATATACGGCAACTGAAAGTCCACCATATTTTTAAAAAGAAAACGTTTTGAAAAAATGTTTGACACCTGGTCTGAAAATTGTATAATGAACTTTAAAACAAATTTCATGCCTTTGTAACAATTAGAACAAAAGTTTCAGTATCTTTACTATTTCGTCTATACTAGAACGGATTTAAAAAAAAGACTGCATAGATCATTTTATAAAATAATTATAATTATAATTCTGAGTTTGAAACAGGGAATTTCATAAAGAATGATATACATTTGACGTGCAACGTGTTCATTTTTGAAGTAATTTTAATTCTCATTTATAAAAAAGGGAATTTACAAAAACCAACTATGTTCCAATTCTGAATATTTTACAATTTAAAAAATCCCTCTTCGAAATTTTGGAAAAAGGAGTTACAATATTTCTTAAATATGATAGAAAATTTGGTAAATAAATATAATTCTGCCTTGGGACTTGGCATTTTTTAAATGAATTGAATTGATTATTATTTCTTCTTAGAACAGGTATATTTTGACATAAAACCGGAAATTATGGAAATATCAAAATTTATTTTAATTTAAAAATGATTTTTTTGCAATTAAAAATTTTTCAGAACTGAAAATTTCCTCTCACAAATTTTACAAAAAGGAAATTCACGAAAATTGAAATCAAAATTTTTTTGGGACTTTTTCCGGGCAAAATAAAAAAAATGTTGATTGTACTCGTATTATATTCTTAAAATATGTAGTTGCCTCTATTGTGTTCAAGTTTTAGCAAAATCCAATTATCGTTTTCAGAAATATTAATAATTCCAAAAATTGTCACCCCGAAACTCGTCATGGTGTAACTTTCGCAAGTTCGAAATTTTTCAAAAATCCTTCGGGCCCAAATTTTTTTTGATGTAGCATTATAGTGAACCAACTTTTATAAAAATCGAACGACCGGGGGCAGATCTTAATATTTCGGACGTATTGCCCATGTCTGAATCATAATAGAAAATGTAAATTATTATAATTTCTTACTTTGAACAGAATTTCCGTAAATAATTATAATTTAAGGGCAGGGAATTTCCGTAAAGAATTCTTAATTGATTTAAAATATAAATTTGTTAACATAGAACACGAATTTTGGATAATATATTTAATTCTGATTTATTTGAACAAATCCTGTTCAAATTCGAAATTATCATTCGTTTACAAAATTATCTGTTCCAAATGAGAATTGTAATTTTATGATAAAAAATTATCTGGTGTTCCCACTGAGAATTATAATTATTTTCCGAAATTCCCTCTTTCAAATCAGAAATCTTTAAAAGTCGTTTGAAAAAAAAACTAACTTCAAGAAAACCGGAATTTAAAATCATCCGTCGGATAGACATCCTTATTGCTTGTTTTTACGTAAATTACAATATCTGCTGAAAAAGAAATACTACAGAAATTATTTCATTTGCAAGAAAATGTTGGATTGATTTTGGAATATGTGAGTTTTCTGATTTTCGATTTCAAATTTTAATCTTATGAATGGAGAAGTTTTCAGTTTTAGAAAATACAAATGATCAATCCTTTATCTTCATAATATGAATATATAATCTTAAATAATAAAAAAAAACATACCTTCGAATTTTGAGGTGCTTTTTTGAGTGTGACTTTCAATAAATCTTCGACAGTAATGCAAGGTCTACTTGACCTTGGACTTGAGCATTTCCTCGTTGGTGTTTTTCTAGGGCCTCTATTACTACTCGGAGACTTTGGTGGTTTAGCTTTCAACATTGGAGGAGGCGGTGGTGGAGGTGGCGGAGGTGGTGGTGGAGGTGGAGGATATAATTCCGACATTTTTTTAGGTGCAGACCCTACATTTTCTAATCTTTCGTGTAAAGATTTGAATTCCTTAACGAGCTCAGTACCATTTTCTGCCAATTTTCTGTTCTCATCACGAATGCAATTTACCTCAGTCAAGATTGCTGTTAAGGATGCTTCGCTGCTTGCTTTCATCTGAAACAATTAACTATTTTGTATTACTATTTCATTTTTAATATAATCCATACAATTACTCTATGCGATTGAGTAATTTATATTATAATTTTTTAAATGAATACCTGATTTAGTTCTTCCGAAAGCTGGGAAAATTTTTCAGACAAAACAGACATGATCCTTTCATTTTCACTTCGAATTGTCGAGAGGATTTGATCATCATTTTCTGTCAGCAAAGGCGATGTGTCTGATTGTGAAGTAAGAATGGAAACTAAATTTTGCTGAAAGTTTGTAAACGCCTGTAAAAAATAAGTTTTATTCCTCTCAAAAGCATCACCTGAAGTTAGAACTTTCTCTAGCGGACTATTTTTATCCTTTTTCACATTTATTTCCAATGTCACATAGAATTCAACACTTGGTTTATATTTTAAAACCTATATATTAATTAAAGTTTCCATTTTTTAACACAGAAATAAACACGAATAAATATAAATGTGTAAAAAGATAAGAGTGGTGTTACATTCTATGCAAAACTTTGTTAATTATGCTGGACATAATCTGAAAATTTATTGGCGAGTATTTTCAAGTGTACTTTTTCAGAATCTGACCCGAAAATTTAGAACAAAACACCCCTTCCCACCCTATTTTTCAATTTAAAAAAAGAAACGTGATTTTCTGTATTATTTTTTTTTAAATCGCATTTTTAATGCGAAAGAGGTCTTGACAATAGCTGAATTCACAAAAGCTCCCGCTTAAAATATCCAAATAATAAAGTTAAACACATAGAAAATTCATTTTTCATCATTAAGGGGCTGTACGACTACCCCTAAAATATCATATCTACGACAAACCGCTATTTTAAGGATTTTCTGAAAATTAAAAAATTTTAAATGAAATAAATTAAAAAAGGAATATAAAATAACAAAAAACATTTTTATTGAAGAAATGGCTAAGGACGTTCCATACGCAAGAACATACACAAATTTCGAACATGTTTATCAAAAAATCATTAAAATAAAATTCTACAGATTTGCAAAATTTCAATCGAATTCAACTTTTATTTATTTGTAGTACTAAATTTATTTTTAAATTTTCGGTATTGAAAATAGTATTTTTGAAAAACTGCTGATTTTCACCCCTTTGAGCTATTTTATGGGATGATAACGAAATGTAACTTTAGATAACAAAAGAAAATATGCTTTCTATTATTTGTGATATGTTTTCCCCCGTTTTAACCTGTTTTCAAAACTTGAAACAACTGTTTTTTAGAAAAATCCGTAAACTATCGGTTTTTCGTAAATATTTTATTTTAGGGGTGGTCGTACAACCCCTTAATGATGAAAAATGAATTTTCTGTTTGCATAACTTTATTATTTGGACATTTTGAGCTGGAATTTGTGTGATTTCAGCTATTGTCAAGACCCCTTTCGCATTGAAAATGCGATTAAACAAAAAATTACCTAAAAAAATCACGTTTCTTTTTTTTTTAAATTGAAAAATAGGGTGGGAAAGGGTGGTTTTTTTCGAATTTTTCGGGTCAGATTCTGAAAGAGCACACTTGAAAATACTCGCCAATAAATTTTCAGATCTTTTTCATAATAATTAATCAAGTTGCCTGTGCATAAAGTTGATGAATATACATAAATTAATTAATTTAGATGTGTCAAATGATAAAAGGAGTGTTGAATTCTATGTGAAATTGTAAAAAAAAGTATGAAAATATGCCCTAAGCGGGCCCAGTCCACGCGGGGTCCGCTAGGACATATTTTTATCCCGCTTTGCATTCATTCACAATTCTTATATAATTTAACACTCTACTTTGATATTTATAAACATTTATATTTATTTTGTATCTATTTATGTGCTAAAAATGAATAAATAATATATAAATGTGTACAAATATAAAAGGTGTGTTGAATGCTATATGAAATTGAAAATAAATGTGAAAATTTCTTAAATATATCCTAGCGGACCCAATAAACAGAGCAGTCACTTTAGAATTGCCTAACCGTTCCGATCACGCGGTTCGCTAGGATATATTTTGATTCCTTTTTACATTCACAGTTTCTTATAGAATTTAACACTACTTTGATATTTTTACACATTTATATTTATTTTGTATTTATGTGTTAAAAATGAATAAATGCAAATAAATGTATAAAAAAATAAAAGGTGTGTCGAATTCGATGTGAAATTGTAAAATAAAAATATTGAAAAAGAATTAAAATATGCCGTAGCGGGCCCAAAGAACGGAGCAGTCACTTTAAGAGTTTAGGGTCACTCAACTGTGTAACCGTTCCGTTGATGCACTCCGCTAGGGCACATTTTCATCTCATTTCACATTTATTTACAATTTTTCATAAAATTGAACATTTATCTTTTTACAAATTTATATTTATTCATGCGTTATTAAATAATTGAAGCATGAGTAAATACAAATAAAGATGAAGATGTAAAAAAATAAAACTTGTATCGAATTCTATGTGACAGTGTAAAAAAAAATATTGAAAAATATTAAAAATATGCCCTAGCGGGCCCAATGAACAGAGCGGTCACTTTAGAGTTCACAATTTTTCATATAATTCAACACTACTCTTATCTTATCACACATTCATATTGATTTATTTGTATTTTAGAAATGTGTTAAAAATGAATAAAGACAAACCAATATAAATTTATAAAAAAGATAAAACAAGTGTTGAATTCTATATGAAATTGCGTAACTGTCCGTCCACGCCGTCCGCTAGGGCAATTGGGTAGAATTTTAGTTTTAAAAAGTAATTACCCGCTTGATATAGCTGATTAGTTTCCTGGCAAACCACGAGCAAAATGCGACGACCTTTAGAAGAGGTATCTTTAGATTCTCAAAAAAAAAATTGAAATTTTTTGTTAATTTACAGTGTGTACTGAGTGTGCAAGAATGTTGTTGAGATGTTGTTTGTGGTTTTACGATGTTTTTCTGCAATGTGAAGAATTTCTCTATAAAACTACACGAGTAAAAAATTTGAAAATTTAATAAACATATTTTTTTCCAGAAAAAAAGGAATTTTCTTCATCATCTTTACCTCCAGGGCTTTAAAGTGGCAGATGGAAACATTCAAGATATCCGTGGATTGCCTCGAATGCTTCACTCGATTTTGAGTAACGTCGGCATTTTTAGCATCTTTCCTTGCAGAAATGGGATTCAAGCTTTCGCCTTTTGCTTCCCAGAGAGCGACACGACATCTCTTTGTAGGTGGTGAGCAGCTTTCAGATATGCTTGCATCAGAAGAGTCGTTCCAGCACAGAAGAGACTGTGTTTTGTCAAAATTCTTGAAAGAAGCCGGATCTTTTCCATTGTGCAATTTCGAAGGAACAGATATTGGATCAGTATACAATTTTAGTAATTCTATTTGGCGCAAACTAGGCAGAATTTCTGAGCCGTTCCAATTTCGAAGCCTTTCTTCTGATCCAGTTTCAGACTCCAAATTTCCGGTAACTGCCGCTGTTGATTCCAAAGAAGCTTTCGAGATTTCTGTTATCTTTTGGGGTGTCCTATCAATATTTATTGCAGCAAATTCAAATTGGTTCTTTTCTTCTGGTTCAGAAGTTTGCAAGGGAAAGAGTGGTTGAATTTCCACTTTTGTGTCCTGAATTCTTGATTCCGAGGTATTGATGGACGCGTCTGAAATATTAGTGAAATTCTTGTAGAATGAAAATTTTAGCTAAAGAGAAATGACTAATATCACGATTATGTATTAGAAAAGAGATTTATTTTTAGAATTTTAGAAGCAAATAATTTGCGTCTGTTGATTTATTAAGTTTTTCCATTTTTTTGTAGATAATTTTGTTCGAATTTCAACAATATAGTTTAGAAACGCCCTTTCAGTAAACAATGCAAAAATTAGTTTCAGTAGTGAGGGTATCTACCCTACTTGGAGAACCTGGACATGACACGGAATTTTTTGGGGAGCGTGCTTAATTCTTTTTTTTTTTAATTGCAATATAAAATTGGATAGAAGTAATTCTTTAATTATGAAGGTAGCTTTATATTGTATTACTGTATTTTGTTAAAAATTCAACAGTTTTTTTTCTCGTCACTGAAAAATCTGTCTTAGTTGAAAATTCAAATCATGTTAAAAAAATCGTTTTTTATAGAATGCAACTGGTTTTTATTGCTAATTAAAATCTTTTTTGATTGAAATAAATGCTACATTTTTCGTTCAGAATTCACCTTTTTAGGAATCCAAATTTAATTACTTGGATTAAAGTTAAACTCTTCTGTGAAAAATTAATTATTTTGGTTGAAGTTATATCATTTTTATCAAAAATTCATCTCTGATTGAAAAATGAGCTATTTTGCTCACAATTGTTTTTTTTTTAGTTGCAAATTCATCTCTTTGGTTTAACATTAATATTTTACACTGAACAGTTAATTCTTCAAGTATTGGTTGGGAATTTACCTTTTTTTAGATGAAAATTCGTCTTTTTAATAAGAAATTATTGTTTTTGGTTGAAAATTCATCTATGCCAATTAAATATTAATCATTTTAATTCAAATTCATATTTTTGGTTGAAAATTAACTTTTTCGACTGAAAATTTAACTATTCGATTTTTTGTTCAAAATTCATATTATTTATTTCAAAATTCAACTTATTGGTTGAAAATTTGTCTTTTCTTTACAGAAAATTAATTTTTTTGTTCAAAAATGAATCTTTTTGGTTGAAAATTTTAATATTTCTATTACACATTTATCATTTTATTTAAAAATTAATATTTTTGGTTAAAAAACCAAACATTGAAAGTTAAAATCCCTGGTTAAAAAATGCATGTTTCTGGACTAAAATTCACCTATTCCAGTTGAAGATTTATCATTTAAGTTAAAAACTCATTATTTTACATTAAAATTCATCAATTTGGTTGGAAATTATATTTATTTTACTGAAAATTTAACTATTCCGTTTTTTCTTAAAAGTTGATATTTTCCAGTTTAAAATTTAAAAATTTGGTTGAAAATTTGTCTTTTTTGGTAGAAAATTAATCTTATTTTTTTTATATAAAAAAAGTGCTTGGTTAAAACTAAAACTCTCTTATTAAAAAATCATGTTTCTGGTTTAAAATTGATCTATTCCAAATGAAGATTCATCATTTCAGTTGAAAATTCATCATTTTAGTTGAAAATTCATCAGTTTGGTTTGAAAATTTTTGTTTTTTACTGAAAATTTAACAATTCCGTTTTTTGTTAAAAGTTGTTCTTTTTAAGTTCAAAATTCAACTATTTGGTTGAAACTGTTTTTTTTTTTTTGTAGAAAATTAATCTTATTTTTTGAACATTCTTCTCTTTGTTTAAAAATTCCAGTATTTCAGTTAAATATTCATCATATTTATTGAAAATTCATATTTTTGATCAATAATTAATTGTTTCTACTGAAAATTTAACTTCGATTTTTGGTTCAAAATTCATAGTTTTTTATTTCAAAATTCAATTATTCGGTTGAAAATTGGTCTTTTTTTACAGAAAATTAATTTTCTTGTTTGAAAATTAATCTTTTGGTTGAAAATTGTAATATTCCAGTTAAAAATTAACCATTTTAGTTAAACATTAATATTTTTGGTTAAAAAAACAAAACGTGTTTGGTTTAAAGTTAAAATCTCCATTTAAAAAATGCATCTTTCTGGATTAAAATTCACCTGTTTCAGTTGAAGATTCATCATTTAAGTTAAAAACTCATCATTTTACATTAAAATTCATCAATTTAATTGGAAATTATTTTCTTTTTTATTTTTGATTGAAAAATGATGATTTTTAGTTCAAAATTCAACTATTTGGTTGAAAATTGTTTGTTTTTGGTATAAAAAAAGTACTTGGTTAAAATTAAAAACTCTCTTGTTAAAAAAAAATCATTTTTCTGGTTTGAAATTGATCTATTCCAGATGAAGATTTATCATTGCATTTAAAAAGTCATCATTTTACCTCAAAATTCATCAGGTTGGTTGGAAATTATCTTTTTTTTTTACTAATAATTGTTTTTGTAATTTTTTGATTGAAAAGTGATAGTTTTTGGTTCAAAATTCAAATATTTGGTTGAAAATTGTTTGTTTTTTTGGTAGAAAATCAATCTTTTTGTTTGAAAATTCATTGTTTTAGTCGAAATTTTAAGTATTCCAGTTAAATATTCATCATTCAAGTTGAAAATTAATATTTTTAGTTAAAAACGAAACTACTTGGTTTAAAGTAAAATTCTCTTGTTAAAAAAATGCATTTTTCTGGTTTGACATTGATTTATTCCGGGTATTCATCATTTCAGTTGAAAATTCATCATTTTAGCTGAAAACTCATCATTTTGGTTTGAAGGTTATTATTTTTTTTTACTGAAAATTTGACAATTCCGTTTTTTGCTGAAAACTGCTCTTTTTTAGTTCAAAATTCAACAATTTGGTTGAAAATTTGTCTTTTTTTGTTATAAAATTAATCTTATTTTTTGAACATTCATCTCTCTGTTTAAAAATGTCTGTATTTCCGTTAAATATTCATCATTATAGTTGAAAATTTATATTTTTGGTATAAAAAAAAGTATGTCGTTAAAAGTAAAACTCTCTTGTTAAAAAAAAAGAATTTTTCTGATTTGAAATTTATTGCACGTGAAGATTTATCATTTCAGTTGAAAATTCATTATTTTTGCTGAATATTCATCAGTTTGGTTTGAAAATTATTATTTTTTTGTTGAAAATTTAACTATTTCGTTGAAAATTCAACTATTTCAATAAAATATTCATCATTTTGATTAAAAATTTATATTTTGGTTTAAAATTGAACTTTTTCAGTAGATTCCTAAGTTTAGTTGAAAATTCATCAGTTTTGTTTGGAAAATAATTTTCTTTTACTAAAAATTGAACTATTTCGTTTTTTGTTCAATAATGATCCTTTTTAGTTCAGAACTCAACTGATTGGTTGAATATGTGTATTTTTTTGTAGAAAATTAATCTTATTTTTTTAACATTCATCTTTGTTTAAAATTTTAAAATTTGTTTAAAAATTCCAATATTTTAGTTAAATATTCAACATTTTAGTTGAAAATTCATCAGTTTGTTTGAAAAATATTCTTTTTACTGAAAATTTATATTTTTTTAGTTTAAAATTCAACTATGTGGTTGAAAATTGGCCGTTTTTGGTAAAAAATTAATCTTCTTATTTGAAAATGTATCTTTTTGGTTGAAAAATCAACTATTCCAGTTACAGTTTTATCAGTTTTGTTGAAAATGTATCTATCTGGCTTAAAATTCATGTATTCCAGGTGAAGATTCAACATTCTAGTTGAAAATTTGTTGGAACATTCAAAAAAATAAATAAATTTAAGTATTCCATTTTTGGTTGAAAGCTGATCTTTTTTAGATGAAGATTCCTTTATTTTGTTGAAAAATCGTATTTTTTGGTAAAAATGAATTTCTTTGTTGAAAATTAAACTGATAAAAATTCAATTTAATGTAACAACCAAGTAAATTTTACCTGAATATGCACTGAATTTTGAGTATAATAACATAAAATAAAAATGTATTAAAATCATTATTCAAATTCATGAACAAATTAAAGAAATGATTAATGATGTTTTTAGTTTTATTTAAATAATTAATTAATCTTTGGCACTGATATATTTAAGAATATCGTGTAATATAATTTGTCAAAGCTTTCGCGAAACTGTATACATATTCCGAGTAGATTGTTTAAAAAAATTGAAAATATTTTCTCAGGGAATTTTTTGTCCAGGATTTTATTAGACACCCTAAAGGTGGAAAATAGAAGAATTCAATCAGAAGAGACCGTAATTTTGTTATCGCTTTCGAATCGACTCAAGGATTAAAATGAAAATAAGTTTCATATTTGAAGGACTCGAAATTGATACAATTTACTTTCTTTTCTAGAATAAATCGACTAAATTGAAGAAAATAATAAAATATTTGTTTGATTGAAATCTTTCAAGTTTCTGGTACTAGTCCAAATTTATGATAAATTACTATTGTACCTGCGAGTGGACTCTCTTCAGTTTCCTTGATCTTCAAATCAATTGCAGGTGAATTCTCACAATCGCTATTCTCCGGTTCAGAGTCATTTTCTGGAATATCCAGATTCAGTAATCGTAATTTGCGGATTCTGGGAATAAATTTTGGACTGCAAGGGTCATTGCACGGAAATTCTGATTTCTGAACCACAGCCATTTTACTTACTTTGAATCTGCCTAGTAATTCATAAGACCATAAAAGTACGCGTCCTTCGGTAAAGAAAGAGAGAACTTGGAGCGAAGTTTTGAAGGTTGGAGCTCTTATTATTCCTCGAACAAAATAAACAGCACTTGTTTTGACAGGGTGGCCGATGGATCGGGAATTTTTTGTGGTCAGGAAAAATCGGGAAATGACAGTAAATTTATTTTTTGACCGGGAATTTCACAAATTTTTAGCAGAAAAATATAATTGATTTATTTCTATTTAATTTAAAATAATCTTTTCTCTGTTTTGAGAAATTATTTGCAAGTTCAAAATATTTTCGATTTTAACTTTTTTTTCAATATTAAGATTAATTGTTAACTTTTTCAATTATAATCATTCAGTTTACGCAGTTCACAATGCGTAATTCTAAATTATTGAGTTTAAAAATTTACCATTTTAGATCTTCGTTTTGAGTGTGCATTTTTAATTAAAGGGATTTTAAAATGCTGTTTTGAAGACTTAACAAGTTAATATTAAAAGGATTTGAAATCGAAATTTTTTATTTAAAAAATGTTTTTAGTGTAAAAATTGATTTTACCAGACGATTCAGAATCCAAATTTACAGAATTTACAGATTTTAACGTTAAAAATGGAACTGTTTTAATTTAAAAATCCGATTGAAACTTTGTAAATTATTTTCAATTTTTAAAAAACTCATTAATTAAAGTTAATTATTAATATATAATAATAATATAATATATATTATCATAAATAATGTAATGCACACATAGAACGCTTTTATTACATTTTAAAACCTATTTAAATGCTGTTTCAGTCTGAAATATTCCATTTTTAACCTACTCAATTTGAAATTCTTTAATGAAGAAAAAAAAATTATTTCATATTTTTCAATATTTGACTATTCATTAAAACGATCAATTATGAATAAAGTATTCAAAACTAAACAGTTTGAAATTTAATTATTTGAAATAGAAAACTAATTATTAAGTGAAATTGTTCAATTTCAATGTATAAATATTAATTGAACACACACATTAATTTAGAAAAAATTATAGTAGCTGAAGAGATATTCAGTGCTTTAAAAGATTCAAAATTAATTAAAAATTTGAAAATATTTAATAGAATTGAATAGAAAATTTACATTTATGCAGAGTTCGAACGAAAAATTCAGAAACTTTTTAAGAATTGTTTAAGGTTTCAAAAGAATAAAAAAGTTTCTTAATTTTCCTAGAAAAATTGAGCATTTTATTTTGAAAAATTAATTTTAAGAGAATGTTTCAAAAGATTTAAAAAAATTGTCAAAATATGAATCTTGAAGATTTTAAGTTTTTTTTTTTAATTTTCCAGAACTTTAAAAATATTCAAGGAAAAATTCGAATAATTTTAATATTTGTTTAGAGGATTTGAAAATTTTTTAAAAATAATTTGCCGGTTTCAAAAAGTGGTAGACAAAATGTAGTCAAAAATAATTAAAAATTTGATATGATTTCAAAAAGTTGAAAACAAAATGTGGGTTTTTGAAGATTGTAAAATAAAATGTTGAAGTTTTTAAAATGTTTTAAGATAATTTGATAGATGGTTTTTGATGATGGATTTCATGGAAAAAATACTTTTTATTTTGAAAAATGTAGTTCAAGAAAATATTTCCAAATATTCCCAAAATTGTCAACAAAGAACCTGGAAGACTCGAAGGCATTTTTCTTAATTTTTCAGGATCTTCAAAAAATCTTAGGAATCATTCTAATGATTTTAAAATATATCTAGAAGTTATGGAAAAAATTGGTTAAGATTTAAAATTTTTTAAATTAATAACAAAATGTAGATTTTTTTAATATTTCAAAATAAAATGTTGAACTTTTTAGGGGTTTTAAGGTAATTAAAAAATTTTCTTGATATTTGTGATAAATTTTTGTTTTGTTTAAAAAATTGATTTGAAGAGAATATTTTTAAAGATTCATAAAATTATGAAAAAATAATCTGCAAGATTTCAAGGCTATTTTTTTAATATCTCAGGAATGCAGAAATATTTTAGGAAAAATTCGAATCATTTTAAAAGATATTTAACATTGTTTAAAAGATTTTAAAAATTGAAAACAAAATGTAGGTTTTTTAAGATTTTGAAATAAGATGTTGATATTTTCAGGGATTTGAAAATTATTTTGTTGAAAACAAAATGTGGAATTTTTAAGACTGAAATAAAATGTTCAAGTTTTTGAAAGGTTTTAAGATAATAAATGTTTTTTCTTGATATTCATGAAGAATTTTTTTTTATTTTGAAGAATTAATTTCACGGGAATATTCAAAGCATTGCTAAAATTGACAACAACAAATTTGGAAGATTTCAAGGCATTTTAATAATAATTTTTCCGGATTTTGAAAGTATTTTAGGAAAAATGTAAATGATTGTAAAAGATATATAGAATTAAAAAATATATATTTTTTTTATAATTTAAAAACAAAAAAATTGAAAAAATGTAGATTTTTAAATATTTTTCAATAAAATATTGAAGTCTTGAGGGATTTTAAAATAATAAAAAAATTATCTGGATATCTATGAAAATTTTTTTTTTGAAAAATTGATTTGAAGAGAATATTTTAAGAGATTCATAAAATTCTCAAAAAAGAATCTGGAAGATTCCAAAGCAATTTTTTCAATTCTTCAGTATTTTGTAAATATTTTAGGAAAAATTCGAATAATCTTAAAAGCTATTTAGAAGTTTTAAAAAATCGAAATTTGAAAAGATTTCGAAAATAATAAAAAATTGTAAAAGATTTCAAAAATTTGAAAACAAAGTGTCTGTTTTTGATCATTGTAAAATATAATGTTGAAGTTTTTCAAAGGTTTTGAGATAATACATTTTTTCTTGATGATTAATGATTTCATAGAAAAAATATTTTGAAAAAATTTATTTCAAGAGAATATTTCAAAAGATTCCTCAATTTGTCAAAAAACAACCTGAAAAATTAGGGACTTTAAGATAATAAAGAATTGTCTTAATACTTGTGGGAAATTTTTTGATGTTTTGAAAAATTAATTTCAAGAGAATATTTCAAAAGATTTTCTAAATGGACAACAAAGAATCTGGAAAATTCAAAGGATTTTTTTTTTAATTTTTCAGGATATTGAAAATATTTTAGGAAAAATTCAAATGAGCTTAAAATATATTTAGAAGTTTTGAAAAAAATGTCAAAATAATTAAAATTTCAAAAAATTTGAAAACAAAATGTAGATTTTTTAATATTTTTGATCAAAGTTGAAGTCTTTAGGGGTTTTATGACAATAAAAAATTGTTTTAAGGTAATAAATTGTATTTCTTGACATTCCTGGAAAAATTACTTTTTTATTTTGAAAAATTAATTTTAAGAGAATATTTAAAAAGATTTCTAACATTTTCAATAAAGAAAATAAAATAAATTTTATTTCTTGACATTCCTGGAAAAATTACTTTTTTATTTTGAAAAATTAATTTTAAGAGAATATTTAAAAAGATTTCCAACATTTCCAAAAAAGAATGTTGAAGATTTCAATGCAGTTTTTTTAATTTTTAGAATTTCAAAAATGTTTTATGAAAAATTCAAATGATTTTAAAAGACATTTAGAAGTTTTTAAAGAATCTCCAAAAATAATTGAAAATTAATTTGAATATATTATAAATATTTCAAAATGTTCCCAAAAGTACCAAAAAAGAATCTGAAAGATTTCCAGGCCATTTTATTAATTTTTAAGAATTTTAAAAGTATTTTAGGAAAAAATTTTTTAAATTTTTAATTAAATGTTAAATTTTGCTAACGCATTTTAAAAATATTTTTAGATAATAAACCAATTTTTTTGTTATTCCTGGGAAAATAATTTTTTATCTTGAAAAAAAATTCAGAGAATATTTAAAACCAAATTTTGATGTATAAATAACAACTGAACAATTATTGATCAGACACTTGTTAAAATTAACATAATATAAGTTCTAATATTAAAGGACTCAATTAAATCTTTGTTTTAATCGTTCGATTTTTAATGTTTTTCGCTTAAATTATAAAATTGTGAAAATCTATAAATTTATTGATTCAATATTCAATTTAGAGCATTGAAAATGATAAAATTGATTTATATATTTTTGTAACAGAATCTGAATCTTTGAAATGTACAGTTCATAGAAGTTAAATTATTGAATGTTGAAATACAAATTTATTGGATTAAAACATTTTAAAATGAAAATGTTAAAATTCGATAGTTCCACATTAAGTGATTTATTTCACAATTCAGTTTTTATTACTTCAAATTAAAATTTGTTTAACTTTAAGAGTTTCAATTTTTAATTCACAATTTCATCTTTATTTATTATTGAGGTACTTTTCTATTTTACCCACAAACTTAAATTAAATTTAAGTCAAATTGCGATGAAGAAATAAATCTGAAGGATTAAATTATAAATTAAACGAGAGATTAACGGTTGTTCCTAGAGGAAACTTTAATCGTATATTACAATTGCAGTATTGACATTAAATGCTGCGAAGTTTTGACGGCAGTCGACTGAGGGGATATCGATAATACATGATGAACGGGTGTATTTTATTCAGGTGCATTTTTCGAATACACTTTCGCTAATTTCCTACTTCTTGTTAACAAAGTCTTCTCCTTTTTGGATGTTTTTCTTGAGCTCGGGAATGGCCGCCTCCAACAATTTGGCTTCGAAGTCGCTGAGTTTTCCCAAACCAAGATTCTTCTCTACTCCATTTTTCTGCAAGATATTTCATTTTCATTAATATTTATGAAATAATGTCCCATCTGTTTGTTCCGAAATTCAGAACCTTCGAAAATATACAATTCTAAACTAGAATATGCTACCGCGAGTAGTGAAAGATTGTTTTTCCTTAATTTATAGAATTACCTATTATAATTAATTTAAC
The DNA here is from genome assembly GCF_010883055.1 of Belonocnema kinseyi. Lineage (NCBI taxonomy): Eukaryota > Metazoa > Arthropoda > Insecta > Hymenoptera > Cynipidae > Belonocnema > Belonocnema kinseyi. Next base: position 122,532,655 of record NC_046659.1, on the reverse strand, counting down.
TTGTTTGAAATTTGACTAATTTCAAACTAAACTATTCAGGATTTCAATGAAACTTTAAAGGTAAAATATGTTTTTGTTGAATCTGTAGTAATGAAATATTTTTCAAATTAACGATGATCATGGTTCAGCTTAAATAATTAAATTAAAATTAGTATGTTAGATATATTATAAGAATTATTTTTTTATCAGAACAAATTTAAATTATTAGACAATTTCAAATTAAAACTTTTAAAATTGAGTAATTTCTAAGTTATCAATCTTAAATAATATTAAAAAAATTAACTGCTTAAAGTTTAACAATATTTTAGTGCAGGAGAAAAGCTAAATGATTCTAAAACTAAAAAATTTAAATTTTATGATTCTAAATTGTATAATCATAATTTTAACTAATTTTATATTCTATAAAATTTAAAGGACTCAATTTCACGATCATAATTTAAAAATGGTTAGAATCGATCCAACATAAACTTTGTTAGGATTTTAATAAAATAGCAAAAATAATTTTCCAAGAATATTAAGCAGTCTCATCTAGAATTTAAACAATTTTCAAAAACTAACAAAAACCAGCTTTCAGCAGTTCAGCAAATTTAATCGCAGTTTTTAGTAAATCTGAAACATTTTTTCTTTAAATATACATGACATATAATATTTCTTTATGTAAATATTTATTAAAATTTAAATAAAAGACTTTATTTTACTTTATCTTAAATATAGAAACCTAAGCTTTTCTTTGACACAAAAATAAAACCAACAAGTTATATTTTTTATTTTTAAATAAAAATAATTTTGTTCCTCAGGATTTAATTTGAAAATGTTCATTGAAAGTCTTTTAGTACACATTTCGTAAATTTACAATTTTTTATATAGATACTGTTTTTAGTGCTTATACAATTTAGAATTTAAAATTAAATAGTTTTGATTTTGTAATATTAGACAATTTCTGGACGTTTTCAATTTAACAATTTCAGAAATGATCAATTTTACATGTAAATTTTCCAAATATAAACAATTTTCATTCGAAGGTTTAAACAATATTAATATTTTAAATTGAACAATATATGACTAACAATATTTATGGAAGCAGTTCAAACATATTTTACTAACTAGAATATATATATTTTTAACTATTTAATTTGTTTCAAACGTTTTTAGAACTCGTAATATTTAAAAATCTAATAATATTAATTTTTAAACAGTTCATATATCTTATCTAAACGAGTTTTAATACACATTTTAAGGGATTTTTACGATTTATAACAATTTCAAGGTATTTGAAGGAGTTTCAACGAAATTCTAGATAACTTGAGGAAATAAAATATATTTTATTTCAAGGTATTTCTACGGATTTCAGCAATTTCAAGGGATATGAAGGACATAAAATAATTTCAGAGAATTTTAAAGATTTTAAGTTATTTTAAAAAATTGGAGAGCATTTTAAGAGATTTCTTTTTAAAAAATGTTAGAACTCCTGATGTTAAAAAATTCGCCGTTATGAATTTTAAATACTGTGTCTTTAATAATATAAAATGAAAATCCAGAGTGAATGATTGCTTCGCGCGCGTGCATTTCATTTCAACGTATTTAAAAAGATCAATTTAAGGGCATGTGATATTTAGAAAATTGTCGATTTTACCAGTTTTAGGTTCCGACGGCTTTTTTTCTTTAATAATCAATATTTTGTCTTAAAAATTTCGGACATGATAGCGACCATGCGAACAGACGTCACCACACACTTTTTTTTTGGTTTAATTCAAAAAAGTTTTAATTTAGCAAAATTTGATTAATTTGCATAGCGCTTAGGAATTAGTATCGATTTTACCAGTTTTAGGTTTCGACGGCTTTTTTTCTAGAATAATCAATATTTTGTCTTAAAAATTTGGGAAATGATAGCGAACATGCTAACAGACGTCCACACACACTGTATTTGTGTTTTTTTTTTTCAAAAAAATTTTTGATATTGCTAACAACGTGTGTACATTTGGAGGTTATGTATGTCACAATTCTCCTGTGCGTTACTTCCAAACTACACAATATTTTCGGCCGAAAACTTTGGACTTGCAAATAAACATAGTAACTAATCTCCCGGAACTAACCCTTTTTGCAGGCAATCAGAAAAGTTTATTTCATAAATAATTTCCAGATTATCGGAAAGGCAGAGATGAAAAACGACGTAACCTCAAAATAATACATATGCATAAAATTTTTATTTAGCACAATAAATTTTTTTGTTATTACCCCTCAAAAAAGAGTCTGGGGACGTCCGTTATGATATTTTATAGCATCTACGAATTCAGTTTTTAAAAATTTTCATTTTTGTGGAAAAAAAGCCGCAGAAACTGTAAGTATCACATGCCCTTAATCAATAGTTCAAATTTAATTTATATTCAAGGAATTTTAACGAATTTTAAGAAAACTTGAGGGAATTTCAACGCTTTTTTAAAAGGTAAATTTAATTTATATCCAATGAGTTTCGAAAGATTAGTACTTATTTTAATTTTTTTTAGAATTTCAAAAGATTTTAAAGAATTTCTAGAGAATTTTAGAGAATAAATTAAATTTCATTTCAAGGAATTTCTACGAATTTCAAAACTTTCGGGATATGCAGGAATCTGAACATTTTCTCAGGATTTTATAGGTTTTAAATTATTTAAAAAGCATTATATGAATCTTAAGAGATTTCGTTTTAAAAAAGTGTAGAGTCTTAATGTTAAAAAATGTTTGTTATGGCTTTTTAAATACTTTATGATTTTAATATGTATTAGAAAATAAAAATCCAGCTACGTGAACGCGTAAATTTGATAAATAATTTAAATTTAATATATATCCAAAGAATTAAAAATAATTTCTACTTCTTTTAATGGATTTCTGGGATTTCAAGAGATTATAATAGCTTTCTAGAGATCTTTAGGGAATAAATTAAACTTTCTTTCAAAGTATTTCCACGTATTTCAACAATTTTAAAGGATATGGAGGAGATACAAAAATTTAAAAGGATTACAAATTTTCTTAAGTTATTTTAGAAGATTGCAAAGAATTAAAAGACTTTTTATTTCAAACAATTTTGTAAATCTTATAAATCTTGATATTGAGAAAAATGTCTGTTATGATTATTTAAATACTTTAGGTTTTTAATATTAGAAAATAAAAATCGAGGGACGTGCGTTTAGTGCTAGTGTAAAATATTTTTGGCGCTCAAACCTTTACTATATTTAATTTGAGTTTGAGAGCATTGAAGAGTGTTGTTTTCAATTTTGATGGAAAATATGAATTATATTAAGGATGAAGAAACAAGTCTTGTGCAGAAATATTTAATTATACTTATAAGTATCACAATTTAATTATTTTTGAAGGAATGTTATGAGAAGAAATATTCTTGATTTTAAGAATACTTTAAAACACATAAAATTGGAATTTTAACAAATTTGATGTCTTCTCGGAATTTTTTATATTACCTTGAATGTATTTTCCACGACCTATGTATATTCAATTAAAGAATTCCTTAATGACAGAAATCATTGAAAAAGAATTTTAAATTATCTAACAACTATACAATTTCTTATAAAAAAACAGTGACCGAGACTTTGATAAATTTTGAGAGAGAAAAAATTTGTCCAAGTTTGATGTCAACAGTTTTTTTTCTTAATAATAAGTTGAATTGTTATCTTTTTCCATTCTGAAATCATTCATTTTACAACGCGTAATTTGATAATCTTTCAATTAAACAATTTTCCATTTTATATTCAATTTTTAAACGTACATTTTGCATTTAAAGAATGTTAAAATGAATTTTTAAAGACTTAAAAAATTACATATTAGAAGCGTTTGAAATTGGCAATAGTTTTTGATAAAAAATTTTAGTTCATCAACTGTGTATATACATTACATTGATTTTTTTAAATAAACAGTACTTTAAGGATTAGCAAGTGAATATTTGATTGTACAAAAACGATTCGGAATTAGTACAAAATTTAAGAATTTCCAGAATAAGATCAAAATAATGTATACATAATTGAAGGCTTTTATTAAATTTCAAATATTTCTTCAATCTATAATTTGAAAATTTGATATTTTTTCATTAAGATAAAGAATAGTTGCTTAATATTTAGAAATATTTGATTGTTCATTTAAAATCAGCAAATGTAAATCAAATATTCAAAACAAAATAAGTCAATTTTAATCGTATTATTTAAAGAATTTTAATGTTTAAGTAAAATTGATGAATTTTGGTGTATAAATAAGTTGAAGGGATATTTAGAAGTTTTGAAATGTTTTAAAATCAATTAAAAATTTGAAATCATTTTAAATAATTTCAACTAAGTGTCCAAATTCGGCTATTTGTATCGAAATTTAGATGCACATAATTTGAAAAAAATATAGATTTTAGCTGATCTAGAATAAAAAATTTAGAAGCTTATTAACAATTGTGAAAGGCTTCAAAAGCATAAAAAATATTTCTATCAGAATCATAAGAAATTGTCAAAAATGAATATGGACGATTTAAAGGAAAATTAATTTTTTAGGATATTTTTGCAAAATTTTCGAAAAAATTCGAATTATTTTTAAAAAAGTTTAAAAGTTCTGAAAAAAATTCAAACATAATTTACAAATTGAAAAAATGTAAAAGAACATGTAGATTTCTTAAGATTTGAACTGAAATTTTAAAGATTTTTAAGGATTCTTAAACTACCTAAAATATAAAAAATAATTAAACTTCTTGTTAAGGAAGTGTTAAGTTTATACAGAAAAATTTAATCGTTCAATTTTTCATGTTTCTAGCCTAAGATTACTTAAAATTATTTGCAACTGACTTTTCATTACTTCAAATAAAAACATTTTTATCTTTAGAGTTCGGATTTTTTAATTTAATTAACCGTGAAAACTTTTTACGAACCGGGAGAATCGGGGGGAAAAAATAAATATAGAAAAACACTTTTTTCCTAAAAAAGAAAAGAAAATTATTTTTCTACTTGGACAAAAATAAAAAAGAGGAAAGATAAATTGGAGGGCAACCCACTAAAATCCCTTCCTTCTCTTTTTTATTTCTTTCGTCCTTTTTATTTTTATTATTATCAAATTACAAGAACAAAAATATGTAAAAAATTACAAATTTTTTGTTGCTGTGATTTGATAATAATAAAAATCTCATTTTTCTTTCCTCCTTTTTATTTTTGTCCAAGTAGGAAAATTATTTTATTTTCTTTTTTAGGAGAAAAAAGTGTTTTTCTTTATTTGTCTTCTTTTCAAATTTCAATAGGAACATTTCATGGTGATTGTCCCAATTTGGTCGTTGGATTCTTGGTTTTATTTTCAGGAATTCTGCACAATAAACCAGGAATTGACCGGGAATTGTTTTCTTTGATTAAAATCGCCACCCTGGTTTCTTCTTTTCTAAATGTAAAAATGAATGTTTAATCTTTCCCCTATTTCCATTTTTTTGCGCTGTGATCTCTGGAAAAAAAAAATTAAAAAAAGAAGATACTTACGCCTAAAAGAATTGGCGTTGAGAAGTATTTTGCATCCGTGACATTAGACCTAACATAGGAGCATTCAATAATATTTTGCTCTCCGTTGAGCGCCCTGATGAGAGAAAATCCAAATCGAGCTCCGGCGTATGCCATGGACAAAGTCGCAGAGCCAGTTCCAGCTTTGGCCTTGACAACTTCTGTTCCAGCTTCCTGGATCCTCTCGGTGAGGGCCTTCAACTGATCTTGGGGGAATGAAACTGAAGGCTTGCACTGAGAAATCAGAGGAATGATTGTGATTCCGCTGTGCCCTCCAATCACGGGGAGTACAAGTTTTTGTGGATCGAGACCCTGGAAAGAAAAATGAGGATTGGAAAAAAGTTCGGGAAAATGTAATTACAGGATGGCCGCTGAACCGCGAAAACCGGGAAATGACAGTGAATATTATTTTTTGACCGCGAATTTAACAAATTTTTACAAGAAAAATCTGTCTAAGTTCGATTTTAACAGTTTAAAAAAATACTTATTTAAATGATTATCTTTTTAAATTATGATATCATTCAGTTTACAGTGTATAATTTTTAAATCTGTTACTTTAGAAATTTTCCATTTTATTTTTTTATTTTTAACCGTACATTTTTAATTTAAAGAATTTCAAAATGCAGTCTTAAAAACTTTTACAATTGAGAATTAAAATCTTTTGAAATTGACAATTTGAAAAGTTAACAATAACTGATTTGTCAAAACAATTTGAAATCCGTTCAATATTTAAGAATTTCCAGATTCTAACGTTAAAACGTTAAAAATTAATAGTCATTTAAAAATGTAAACGCCTGATTGAAACTCTATAAACTACTTTAAGCATAAAAATAGCTCATAATAATATATTCATAATTAAAGGCTGCCATTGAGTTTAAAATAATGTTTCAGTCTAAAATATTTAATTTTTAAACCATTCAATTTGGAATATTTTTAATTAAGAAAAAGAACAATTATTGAATATTTAGCAATATTTTATCGCTAATTTAAGACGAATAAATTAAAACTGAACATTTAAAAGTAAACAATTTGAAACTGAATTTTTTGACATAGAAAGCCTTGAATCGTTAAAATTTTGAAGAGCTTTTAAACTTTGAAAGTTACAATTTTAATTGTTCTATTTTGAAAAATGTTTATTTTGTAAGTGAAATTGTTGAACTTTGAGAAATAAATATTAATTGAACACTGATCATTTGTAAACAAAATTTGAAATAATTATAAATAATTTAATCCAAGTATGTGTATTGAAAAAATCTGGCTATTCGTACGGAAATTTCGGTACAGATAGCCACAGCTTAAGTTAAATAAAATCAGATATTTGCAGATTTCAAATACAAAATTTAGAAGCTTTTTAAGAAAAGAAAAAGAATGAAGGATAAAAAGATATTCTCTGAAGATTCCTAGTAAAATTAAATTACTATTTTTCATGTTGAATAATTGTTTTTTGAGAATATTTAAAAAGATTTTAAAAGACTTCCAAAATTTTCAAAAGAGAATCTGGAATATTTAAAAGAAATCTTTTAAAATGTGCAGATTTTTTGTTTAAATTTTAGAAAAATTCGATTAATTTAAAAAGATATTTAGAAGGCCTTAAAAAATTTCAAAAATAATTTTAAAGTTGAAAAGTTTCAAACAACTTTTAAGATTATCAAGAATTTGAAGCTCTTCAAGTTTAAAATAATATTACTTATAAAAGTTAAAAATTCTAAATTTTGCTTTTTGTCTGCATTTTATTTAAAATGATTAAATTCAAAAGTTTTAGTATCTAACTTTCATTTTCATACGTGTAAATTATTGAGCATTTGAATATCAAATTTTTTAATTTAAAGACTCTTAAACTTCAATTTTAAATAATTTAAAATTCAAGAGTTCCACATGCAGTGCTTTTATTTGTAGTTTTTTTATTACTTAAAATGAAAAAAAATTTAGGTTTAGAGTTCGAATTTTTCAATTTTATTGCCAGTGAAAAATATTTGCGAACCGGGGAAAAAGTGGGAATTTTCTTCTTTGATTAAAACGGCTATCCTAAATTATCAGGCCTCACAGTTCTTATATGATAAAATATAGAGACCAAAAGGTACTTTTTGTCACACTCATAGGGTACTTTTTTGGCGCTCAAAGTATAACAAACAAATTCAGAATAAATTTATTATAATTATTATATTATTATTATTTTTATAATTATATATTATAATTATTTATTATAATTATATTGATTTCCGTTAGATTGGAATAAATTTAGAGCAATTTAATGAAAATGCGAAGAATTCGATGAAATTCATGAAAATTTCAAGGGAATTCAATGGAATTCGATAAAATGCCCTAGAATTCAAGATGAGGATAAAAGACTTCAGGATCAATTAAATAAAAAAATTATAAAATTAAATAAAATCCATTGAATTAACTAAAATTTAGAAAATTTAGAAGGTGTAGAAAAAATGCAAGAGAATCCCAGAGAATATAGAAGAATCCAGGGTAAAATAATAAGAATTTAGGGTGAACAAAAAAAATACAAATCACTTCAAATTTATGAAATCCTATTAATTTCTAACAAAATAAAACGGAATAATGACTACAAATCAATGTAAAAAAATTTTCATGAATTAGAAAAGTTGAAAAAAAAATTGAAAGAATCCATTGACTTCAGTAAAATTTGAGTGAATTTAGAAGAGTCTAAGGGAAATGAAAGGAATTCGATAAAATGCAAGAAAATTGCAAGGGGAATTAAAAAATTCAAATGAATTTAAAACAATTTCAAAATATTAAAAAGCTTAATTGAATTCAGAATCTCTGGAATTCAGTGACTTCAAAGTGAGCTTAGAAAAATTCAAGGGAATTCAAAGGAATTGAATTAAGTAGAATTTAGAAAGTTTAAAAGAATTAAAGTGAACTAAAAAAAATTCAAGAGAATTCCAGAGAATCTAAAAGACTCCAGGATAGATTAATAAGAAATTAGGGTGGATTAAAAAAAATACAAATCATTTCAAAAATTCGAAACCCTACTAATTTTTAACCAAAAAAAGTGACTAATGACTACAAAATAGTGCGAAAGAATTTAAATGAATTTGAACAATTGAGAAAAAATCGAAAGAATCCATTTATTAATTTACAAAGCAATCAAATGAATTGAAAACAATTTAAAAATATGCAAAATTATTTTAATTCAACAAGTTCGAAATGTTTAGAAGGATTAAAAGGACATTCAAAAGAATTTGATGGAATTCCTAACAAGACTTCAAAAGAATTAAAAAGAATTCAGGGTAAATTAATAACAATTCTACGCGAATTCCAAAAAATTGCAAAAAATATTTGAATTTTTTTTCAAATATTTGAAATCTTACGAAATGCCTCAATTCTTGTGAAATCAGTTAAAAATTTCTTTGTCATTTTTTTCAACAACCTGTAATATTTAAAATCCCTTAAAATCTTTTGAAATATCTCTAACTTTGTTAAACGACGAATTATATAAAAAAGATTTTATTGTAAAATAATACAAAGAATTAAGTCAAATTCTGTCAATTTAAGAAAATTCAGGTGAATTGAAAAAATCAAAAGAATATAGAAGAATTCAGGGCGCATTTCAAAAAAATTATTTTAAATCTCTTCAAATCTTTGAAACCCTACAAAATACCTCACTTCTCATGAATAAATTCTTCGAAATCTACTAAAATATTATAAAATACCGTGCAATTCCATAATATTAACGGAAATCCTGTAACGTATTTATAAATACATTGCGAGCTTTAAAATCCCTTCAAATCATTGAAATGCTGTGAAATCGTTTAAAATAAATACGCATATCTTCCAAAATTCTAGAAAAATCTTTATCTTAAAAGATTTCAAAGTTTTGAAATCCCTTTAAATTAATGAAATTAATAAAAACATTCTTGAAATTTTTTAAAATTTAATAAAAAATGTATAATTAAAAAGCTCTTAAAATGTCTTAGAAGTTTAAAAAATACCGTAAATCTTTCAAGTCCCTTTAAATGACTGACATCTGTTAAAAATTATTTCTTAGGATCTTTAAAAATATCCTGAAATATTTCTAAGGAATTTAAGATAATTTAGAAATAGATATATACCTGAACGGAATAGTGATTAACCCACGAGTTAATTTAATGAAAGAAAAGTGACTAATGTGATCTTTTAATTTGAAAAAATGAATAAAAAGTGATTTGAGCAAAACAGCGACTAATTTTGAATATTTGTTACAGTTACGTCTTCCAGAAATCCCCCGATTTTTATTATTTTCTTAAAAATCCCTGACTCTTGGAAGTATTTGTTGAACGAAACGTTTAATAATTTTTTTGGCATTTTCAAGATCTACTTTTCGCAATTCGTGTGCAGACAGAAGATAGTTATAAGCAATAATAATTTATTCAACGAATTATTTTTGTTAAATTGCATCCATTATTACTTCACATTAATTGGAAAGTGGATAAAAATTCGAAAATTACAGAAAAAACTGAAATTTTCCAGCATTATTCTAAGAGAATATTATGATAAATAATAATAAATTGCTCAAACAATTATTCATCTTAAATTTAATTAATTATTTGTTCGCTCCAACTGAAAATTTAATAAAAATTTGAAAAATTCATAATTTATGCAAACATCTAATTATCAATATAAAGTAGAATTATAAACCATTTGTATTTAAAATACTGCAAAATAATCATAATTAGCGGAAAAAACTCGCAAAACTAAATTTTGTAATAAGGTTTTATCAAAACCCTTCAAAACATACTTATGAAGGTGGTATTTAAAAAAATAAGTTTTATTTCGTATTTTATGGCTAATTGTGAAGAAGAATACTAATTTTACAAAATATATTGATATTTACAAAAATTCTGCTTTTCTTACGGGAAATTCGAGTAAAACTTAATAATTTTACATGGAATTTCTCATTTCACAAATTTCCCAGGCATTGTAAGAAATGTCAGACCCAACTCAAGTAATGAATATATATTATTCCAATGAAATTTGAGTTAAATTTAAATTTTGAATTTAATCTAAATTAGTTTAAAAAACTTTTTCCGACGTACAGGTACCTATTTGGACAACCCTATTCTTGTACTGATACAAGACAGTTTTTTTTCATAAATCTGAAAGTCTTAAAAAAAAATGGCACTAGTGGAATTAAAAGAAACAACCTTTTTATAAAATGATAAATATTACAAATAATTTTTTAGAAATCACCTGTCAGCAATCTCTGTAAAATTCAATAAGCTTATATTAAAAAAAAAGTCAACAACTGATAAAAACATTTAAATTAAAAATTGATGATACTATTCATGCTTTTTTAACGGGACACGTTTTTTAAAAATGTTCCTGCGAAATAAAGTTTCAAACCAATATGTGTTTATGTGAATTTTATTAGTTGCCGCAAATTTGTCAGGTCCCACTTTAAATGTATCATTATATTCAAAGTCAAGATTATATACTTTACCTATCTTGTGCCGGGCATTATATATAATGCCTAGGGATTATATAGAATGCATAAACAATGTATATAATAAGTATTTAATTACATAATTTGTCTGAAATTGCTAGGCATTATATATAATCCCTAGGCATTACATATAATACATAGGCAATATATATAACCCCTAGGCATTCTATATAAGCACTAGGCATTATATATAATCCCTAGGCATTATATGTAACCCCTAGGCATTCTATATAAGCACTAGGCATTATATATAATCCCTAGGCATTACATATAATACCTGAATTATATATTTTGCCTGTAACATATACACACCTTGGCCTCTCCGATGAAGGTGTTCGCCCTGACGATGTCAAGAGTGGTTACACCGAATATTCTGTTCGGGTCGTAAACTCCAGCCTTCTGGAAAACTTCACTTGCAATTGGCACTGTGCTATTTACAGGATTGGAAATAATTGCTACGAAAGCTTTGGGTGCGACTTCAGCACATGCCTGGGCAAGATCGCGGACTATGGATGCATTTGTGTTGAAGAGATCATCTCGAGACATTCCTGGTTTGCGAGGAACTCCAGCAGGAATTATGACGACCTGTAAATTAAAAAGGATAACATCAGCACCGGGATGCCAACTATGTTTTATAGTGATTTTTACAGTTGAGAAAATGTTCTGTAATGTGAGTTCCATATTAAATATTAATCTTTTCTTAATTTTGATTTAAATTGCAGTTTATATTTGTAATTAGATTAGGAGTAAGATTTGCAATGAAATACACACATTTAATTTAATTCAAGTTGAATGGTGTTAAAATAGAATAGAAGAATAGAAATTCCGGGAAAACCAGGAAATTACCGGAAATTTTATGTGACCAGGAAAACCAGGGAAATGGCAGTAAATTTATTTTTTGACTCGAAATTTGAAAAAACTTCTAGGAAAAAAATCTTTACAAATTTGATTTCAACAGTTTTTTTTAAATTATTAGTTGAATTATGTTTTTCCATTATGATATTATTCAGTTTACAATGCATAATTAGACAATCTTTCACGTACAAAATTTTCCACTTTAGATTTAATTTTTAAGCGTATATTTTTCATTTCAAAAAATTTAAAAGGCAGTTTTAAAGATTTGGACGATTAAAAATTAAGATTTTGGATCAAAAACATTTTAGGTTGATCAATGCTGAATATGAAATAATTTTTGTTTTTTAAAATCTAACAGTTCTTTAAGGATTAACAAATGAATATCTGATTGTACAAAACGATTCGGAATCAGTTCAAAATTTAAGAATTTCCAGATTTTAACGTTAAATGTTATACTATTTCAATTTGAAGGCTTCGTAGTTAAACAAATGTAAACGTCTGGTTAAAACTTTATAAATTACTTTAATTTAAAAAATAACTTTAAAATAATATATTCAAAATTAAAGACTTTTATTGAATTTCAAATATTTTTTCAATCTACAATTTGGAAGTTTTCCAATTAAGAAAAACAACCATTTCTCAATATTTAGAAATATTTGACTGTTCATTTAAAAGCAGCAATGGTAAATCAAATATTTAAAACTTAACAAAATTAAGTAAAATTGTTGAATTTTGCTGTATAAATCAATATTGAACACCTATTATTCCTAGGAAAAATTCCAGCAAGTTGAAAAGATATTTAGAAGTTTTGAAAAGGTTCCAAATTAATTAAAAATTTGAAATAGTTTGAAATAATTTAAACTAAGTGTCTACGTATATCGACAAAATCCGTATATTCCTACTGGCATTTCGAAGCAAATAATTTGGAAGAAAATATAGATTTTTGCAGCTTTCGAACAAAAAATTTAGAAGCTTTTTTAAGATTTTTCAGGATTTGTTTACAAAACGTTAGGGAAAATTCGAATTATTTTTTAAAAAGTGCTATTTCAAATACTAAAAATAATTAAACTTCTAATTTTAGAAGCGTTCAGTTTATAAGAAAAAATATAATCGTTCAATTTGTAATGTTTATAGTTTAAATTCTTGTAAAATAATTTGTAATTCAGTTTTTATTATTACGACCACAGAATATATCAAATTCAATTATTTATAAGGTTTCTGGGAAATTTTGAAAATATTTTTTATTTAAAAAAATTTATTTTCAACATTTTTTTTATTTTGCAGGATTTAAAAAAAAATGAGGAAAAACTTATATAATTAAAAAAAATTTTAGATGAATTGTAAAAATTTCAAAAATAATTAAGAATTAGAATAGATTTTATTTTGAAAAAATTAATTTGAAGAGAATATTTAGAAAGATCTTAAAAAAATTTCAAAAGATTTCCAAAATTATTGAAAAAGAATCAGTAAAATTTTAGAGCATTCTTTTTTTAATTTCCGGAGTTGAAAAAAATTTGAATTATTTTAAGACATTTAAAAGTATTAAATATGATAAAGAAATTTTAATTTAAAAAGATATACATTCTTTTAAACAAAAAGTCGACTTTTTAAGATTTCAGAATAAAAGTTTGAAGCTTTTTAAGGACTTTGAAAGGTTTCAAGGGGATAAATTATTTAGGATTCCTAGGAATTTTTTAATGATTTTTTTGTTGTTGCTCAAAAATGTATTTTTAATTTTTTAGCATTTTGGTTAATGTTGCGAAAAATGCGAATAATTGTAAAAGATATTGAAATCTTTAAATCCTATTCCATTTTTTGTTGAAAATGTATCTTTTAAGTTGAAAATTCAATTATTTTTATTTTAGTTTGATCAAAAATTCCTGTATTTTGTTAAAAATTATACTTTTTTGGCAGCAAAATTAATCCTCTCGTTTGAAAATCTAATGATAATCTTTTTTAGTTGACGATTCAAGTGTAAAACCTATTTGTTAAATTTTTAACCAAAAAAATGAACTGTTAAACAAAATTGACAAAAAATTAATTTTCTATACGAAAAAAAATAAATTGTTAACAAAATTGATAAATCTTCAACCAAAAAAGATGAATTTTTAAGAAAGACATTTTTTAAAAATTTTTAATAAAGTAGTTCACCTTTAAAACCTAGCTGTTAAATTTTTAACCAAAAAGATAAATTAAAAAATATATATTAGTTTTCTACCAAAAAAGACTAACTTAAAAAATAACCCTTTTCAACCAAAAATGGAATACGCAAATTTTCAATTAACAAAGTAATTTTTCTACTACTATCAACCAAAGAGATGAATTTTTAACTAAAATTTGGAATCGTCGACCAAACATTAAATTTCTAAGAAAGTAGTTCAACTTATAACCTAGTTATGAAAATTTAAATTAAACAGATGGATTTTTAAACAAAAAGATTAATTTTCCAACGAAAAAAAAAGAATTTTGAGCAAATTTCAAGAATTCTACACCAAAAAGTTGAATTTTCAAATAAAACAGATGAATTTTTAAACAAAAAGATTAATTTAGCACAAAAAAAAAAAACAATTTTCAATAAAATTCAAGAATTCTCAAATAAAAAGTTGAATTTTTAAGCAAGAAAGCATTAAATTTTTTATTTTTAAGGAAGTAGTTCAGCTTTAACACCTATCTGTAAAATTTGTAACCAAAAAATGAATTTTTCAACAAAAGTGTCAAAAAAATTAATTTTCTAGACAAAAAAAAAAACGATTTGCTAACAAAATTGAAGAATCCTCAACCAAAAAAGATGAATTTTTAAGAAAGAATTTTTTTTTCATTTTAAGGAAGTAGTTCAACTTTAAAACCTAGCTGTTAAATTTCTAAGTAAAATGACGAATATTTAGACAAAAATATTAATTTTCTACCAAAAATGACGGAGTTAAGAAATAACCATTTGAAACCAAAAATAGAATACGTAAATTTTCAATTACTAACCCAAGAGATGAAGTTTTAACTAAAATTTTGAATCGTCAACTAAACATTGAATTAAAAAAAGTAGTTCAGCTTTAAAACCTATTTGTAAAGTTTTTAACCAAACAAATGAATTTTTAAATAAAAAAATTAATTTTCCAACGAAAAAAAACCGATTTTTTAGCAAATTTTAAGATCTCTCAACCAAAAAGTGGAATTTTTAAACTAAAAACATAAATTTTTTAACAAAAAGACCAACTTTTAATCAAATGAAAGTTCTCAACCGAAAACTCGAAGTTCCAAATTAAAAGATGTTTTTTTAAACAAAAATATTAATTTACAAAAAAAAGAATTTTCAATCACATTCAAGAATTCTCAACTAAAAAGTTGAATTTTTAAGAAACAAAGAATATTTTTAATTTTGAAGAAAGTAGTTCAGCTTTAAAACTTATTTGTTCAATTTTTAATAAAAAAGATGAATTTTTAAACAAAACTGACAAAAATATTAATTTAATAGCGAAAAAACCGAATTGTTAACAATTTTGAAGAATTATCAATCAAAAATATAAATTTGTAAGAAAGAAAGATCATTTTTAAAAAATTTTTATAAGTAAGTAGTTCAACTTTAAAACCTACTTGTTAAATATTTAATCAAAAAGACGTATTTTATAACAAACATACTAATTTTCTACCAAAAAAGACAAACTTAAAAAATAACAGTTTTTAAACAAAAATGGAATTTGTAAATTTTCGATTACTAAAGTAAATTTTCGACAATTATTAACTAAAGAGATGAATTTTTAACTAAAATTTTGAATTGTCGAACAAACATTAAATTTGTAAGAAAGCAGTTCAACTTTAAAACCTATTTATTAAATTTTTAACTAAACAGATCGAATTTTAATCAAAAAGGTACATTTTCCAATGGAAAAAAAAGAATTTTTAACAAATTTCAAGAATTCTCAACCAAAAAGTTGAATTTTCAACTAAAAAAGATAATATATTTAAACAAAAAGATTAACTTACTACCAAAAAGACGAACTTTTGAGAAAATTGAAGAGTTCTCAATCAGACATTTGAATTTTTAACTTAAAAAATAAATTTTTGAAAAAAAGATTAATTTCATACTAAAAACATTCATTGTCTGGAAATGTACTAAAAATTTTACCATATGTACTTTTAGAAAAGAAATTTCTCTAAATTCATCCGTTTTTGGTTGAAAATGTATCCTTTAAGTTGCAAATTCAATTATTTTAATTTTAGTTTAACTGTTTAATTAAAAATTCATTTTAATAAAATGCAAGTTCTCAACCGAAAACTTGAAGTTCAGCGTAGTTTTTACCTTTTTTAATTATGAAACCATTCAATTTACAATGCGTAATTAATTTTTTTTCACTTTTGGTCTTTATTTTTAAACGTATATCTTCAGGTTAAAGAATTTAAAAACAAGTTATTAAGACTTACACCATTAAAAATTCAAAGCGTTTGAAATAAAAAAATTCCTTATACGTGTAAGGTTACTTTGACGTTAAAAAACGTAGCTTTTTTGCGAACCCCTCCACACCAAAGTATTAGCGTAATTTACAGACGATCACTTATGTATGTTTTAAAAATATACCTGTGCTCCTTTGAGAGAATCTCTGAGCTGATCTGGTCCATTGAAGGCCTTGACTTTAGCAACAGTATTGATGTGAGAAAGATCAGCAGCAACTCCAGGAGTATTGACAATATCGTAGAGAGAGAGTTCAGTCACCAGAGGCGATTCCTTCAGCAAGAGTGACAAAGGTTGTCCAATGCCACCACTCGCACCCATCACAGCAACCTTGGCATTGTGCTAAAAGCAATACCCTCAGATCAATCAAAAATTCTCTCAGAATTCTCACTGTAAAACCCTTCTAATCGAAATCAATGAATCAAGACTTATAGAAATTTTATAATCTTGCTTTTTGGATCTGAGTAATCGTGACTAAAAATTGAATGATTATCAAAATGATTCATGCCAATTATTCCATTTATTCACTCATGATTTCGTCAGCTATCAATAAAATTCATTGCTCAATTAGACATCAGGGAAAGGTAAGTAGTTATTGCATAACATTTTTACATTTTCTCCCGAGCTCGATCTATTTCAACCACTTGAAAAGTGAGGATCAGGAAACGTCAATGAGAATTTTTTATGCTCCTGCTCTCGTTAGATCCACAAGGTTCTTCCTTTTTTTAAAATAGTAAACACGTGTTACGAGTGGAAAACGGAGCAGACGAGATTGAGAAACAGGATGGTCGTGAATGACGAGATATTGATACAAGTCGGATTTAACTTACTCTGGCACTGGTGGATAGTTGCTGGGCTCCTTTCTGAGCAACGGAGAGGGTGGGTTTCAAAAAACGGGGCAGCATTTTGGTGAAACTAAGCTGTGAATACGAGTGAATTAAATAAGTGCAAAAGCAGAACTGCCAAGATTGTTCGATAACCCCTCAATGACACTACAACCGCGACCTTGGATATAATTTCTGGTACGACTGTAAAACGTCGTCTGCGAGCGCCACAACATGATGATCATGCGCCGTATTTCTTGCCGAATTGTGATTGATTTATGCCTCGATACCGGCTGAACTTGATTTCAAAAGTGCATATGAATACCAAAATGTATCATTCCAAAAGATGAAAAGGATTGCTTCTTGAATTTGCAGATCCTTTTTAAAGTATATACGTAAGTTCAAATGTTTTTATTTCACAGGATTCGCAGATTCTCTTCTTTTGATGGTACAACATAACCTCACTTTTTATTTTGATCGGAAAATTGAGGAAATTCAAGTAATTCAATTTGAATTGGGAATTCTGGTTAAAATAAAAAGTGAGTTTATACTGTGTCATTAAAATAAGTGGATCTGCGAATCCTGTATCTCTAGGGTCAGCAGATGGATGTATCGAAAAATCAGTCCCTAACTTTCCCTGAATTTTCCGTAACCGGGTTTTCATATTTCCTGACCGTTACAAATTTTTCTTTCAGGTTAAATGTTCAAGTGTAATCAAAAAGCTTCATTTTCAAATAATAAGATTAATTTTCTACCAAAGAAATGAATTGTCAATCAGATTAATTTTTCACGAAAAATTATTGATATTCTACGACAAAATATGAATTTTCAACAAATTTATCTATAATGGTAAATTTTCAATCTAAAAAATAAATTTTGAAACAAATAGTTTACTGATCACCAAAAAGTGTATCTTCAAACATAAAAATTAATTTTTACCAAAAAATACGAACTTTCAACAAAAAACATGAATTTTGTATTGAAAAATATTAATTTTTGACCAAAAATAGCATAATTATATTTGCAGTTAAAAAATTAATCTCGAATTTTCATCTAAATAGTTTAATTTTTAACAAATTAAATTAATTTTAATCTAATATGAGGTAATTTTAACCAAAAACATGAATTTTAAACCAAGAAGATTAATTTTCTATCAAAAAGACGAATTTAAAAAAAAAAATGATTTTTCAATTAAAAAAGTTCAATTTCCAAAGGAAAATCAAACATGGAATAGTTACGTTTGCAGTTCAAAAAATTAATTTTTAACTATAATTAACGAATTTTTAACAAAGAAGTTAAATTTTCAGCTAAAGAAATTAATTGTCAACCAGAAAGATTAAATTTTCACGATAATTATGTAAATTCTGCCACAAAAGACGAGTTTTCAACAAAATAGTTGAATTTTGAACCAAAGAAATGAATTTCATCTATAATGATGAATTTTCAATCCAAAAAATAAATTTTGATTCACATAGTTGATTTTTTGGCCAAAAGAGCGAATCTTTAACGATAAAAATTAATTCTGACTAACAAAATACGATTTTTAAAGAAAAAATGGAATAGTTATACCTGCAGTTAAAATAATAATATAAAAAAAATTTCGTCCAAATAGTTCAATCTTTAACAAAAGCAATTAATTTACGACTAATATGAGGAAGCTGTAACCCAAAAACATTAATTTAAAACCAAGAAGATTAATTTTCTACTAAAAAGACGGATTTTCAACAAAATAGATGATTTTTTAACTAAAAAGGTCAATTTCCAAAGAAAAATGGAAAAGATATATTAATAGTTAAAAAAGTTGATTTTTTACCATAAGATACGAATTCTCAACAAAAAGCATGAATTTTCTACTAAAAAAAGTTCAATTTTCAACCAAAAATATTTGCAGTTAAAAAAATTCATTTTTAACAACCAAAAAATCGAATTTTCATTCAAACAGTTAAATTTTTAACCAAAATAATTAATTTTTAACTAATATGAGGAATCTTGAACCAAAAAACACGAATTTTTAACCAATAAGATTAATTTTCTACCAAAAAAGGAATTTTCAACAAAATATGTGATTTTAACTAAAAAGTATCAATTTTCAAAGAAAAATTAAATAGATATATTTACAGCTGGAAGAATAGAATTTTAACCATAAGAAACGAATTTTCAACAAAAAAGTGAATTTTCAACTAAAAAAGATCAATTTTCAAGCAAAAATACAGTAGTTATGTTTGCAATTAAAAAATTTAATTTTATCCAAACAAAAAGAATTTTCAACCCAATAATTAATTTTTTAACGACAGAAATTAATTTTATCCTAATATGAGTAAAATTGAATAAAAAACATGAACTTTAAACCAAGAAGATTAATTTTCTACCAGAAATACGAATTTTCAACTAAAAAAGATTAGTTGGCAACAAAAAATGGAAGTTGTATTTGCATTTAAAAAATTTATTTTTCACAAAAAAATCCAATTTTCAACATAATAGTCAGATTTTAAACCAATGTAATTAATTTTCAGTTAATATGAGAAATGTTTAACCAAAAAACTGAATTTTCAACCAAGAAGACGAATTTTCAACTAAAAAGGATCAATTTTCAACCAAAAATAGAATAGTTATATTTGTAAATAAAAAATTAATTTATAAAAAAAATAGAATTTTCAACCAAATATTGAAATTTACGCAAAAGTAATTAATTTTCTACCAGAAAGACGAATTTCCAAAAAAATACTTGATTTCACAACAAAAAAAGTTCAATTCCCGAAGGAAATTGATTTAGGACAATTTATTAGGAAAATTAAAGTTTAACCATAAGAAACGAATTTTCAAAAAAATAGTTAAATTTGCAAACAAAAAATTTATGGTTAACTAAAAATATTAATTTTCCACCGAGAAGATTAATATTCTATTATACTGCAAAAGAAGTATTTTCAACAAAATAATTAAATTTTTAGCCAATTAAATGACTTGTTTATGATCAGGATGAATTTTTAATTTAATAATGAAATTTTATATAATTATTTCAATTATGGACCAAAAATATGACTTTTCAACAATAATGAATAATTTTCTTCAAAAACAAGACGAATTTTTAATAAAAGACATGAATTTTAAACTAAACAAGGTCTACTTTCTACCAGAAATGGAAGTTTTCTTTTCAGTAAGGAATTTTTTAGAAGAAAAAAAGAATTTTGAACAAAATAGTTAATACCTTAAGCAAAGAACTTAATTTACCACTAATATGAGGAATCTTTAATCAAAAAAATTAATTTTGTAACATATATTTGAATTTGCGAACAAAAATATGAATTTTTAACAAAAAACAAAAAATTTTCATCTCTTAGGTTTAATTTTCTACCAAAAATCACGAATTTTCAACAAAAAGATGATTTTTCAAGTTAAAAGGATCAATTTTCAAAGAAAAGTGAAATAGTAATATTTACAGTTGAAAAAATTAAATTATAATCATAAGAAACAAATTTTCGAAAAAATAGTTAATTTTTCAACCACGAAAGAAGAATTTTCAACATAACTATGAAATTTGTAACCGAAAAGGTTGACTAATTTTTGTTTTAAGGAAAATTGTTGAATTAAAAAAAAATTATATTTTCATTCTCTAAGTTTAAAAATTATACAAATAACTGTTTCGAGGTCAGCATTTTTATTAAAATAATTGATTGAAATTTGTACAATATGTTAATTATTTTAAATACTTTTCAAAACTTCCATTTTTTTTTTAATTTTTTCATTTTTCAAGTTTAAAAATAATAAATGCTTTCAAAAATGAAAAAATTTTAATCAGAAGCTCTCAAAATTCTAACATTTTAGACTAATATTTGGAAAATTTCACAAGTTCATTGGAATGCAGTTGAAGTTATAACATTTCTACTTCAAGTGTTTCAAATTGAAAAATATTATTTTTTATGATTGCACGCGCGCGTTTCTGGCTTTGTGTTTTTATTTCTTAACATTAAAAAAAGTTAACAAATTAAAAATCCATCAACACAATTTTTTAATTTTAAGTTTAAAACATTATTAAGACAATAATTAACAATCAATAATTTCAAATGGAATGCCTCTCAAATAATAAAAAATATTTTGAACGATTTTTAATTGCAAATTGAACCTTTTTTTAAATTGAAAAATCACGAAATTGAATGATTTCTGATTAAAATTTCGAAAATAGCACAATTTCAAAATATTCTAAACTGAATAATTTCATATTAGCATTTTGAAAACTCGATGATTTAAAATTCAAAGGAATTAAAATGGTATTATTTCTTATTAAAAGCGTAACAATTGAATGATTAAAACTTGATAACTAAATTGAAAGTCTTAAAGCTTCAAAAATTCTGAAATTAAACATTTTTAGAACACAAAAATTATTAATTAACATTAAAATTAATAAGACTAATTTTTCTAATATAACAAAAAAATTCGCCGTTATTTTCACGTTCAAAGTTGAAATTTTTTCAATAATGAACCTTGAAAATTGAATTATTCTGCATACATATAAAAATGAAGTAATTTTAAACTTGAAATATCAAAAATAAAAAAATGCTAGTACGGAGCGTTGAAAATTAAATGAATCCGAACTTCATTTAACACACAAGTTTAATTGCAAAGAATTATGATATAAAAGGCTTTTTTTACTCAAACCCATTAAAATTTATTTTATTTTAAGTAAATTTAAATCATTTTAAAAAGTGTAATTTTTGAATGGTTGACGATACTTTTATAAATTCCAATTTTAATTGCCTAATTGAAATCTATGCAAGAGAAAAATTGAAAATTCATGAGGCTCAAATTGTAATTATTAAAAATTACAGAAATCATTCAATTACTGATATAGCAATTTAAGATAGTTATATTTTTATCTATTTTTATTTTAAACAATACAATATTTCTAACCTTTTAATTTCAAATCGTTTAATTTTTAACACTTCATTTAGAATTATTATTCATTTTCAAATCTTCTAATAAAATATTTAAAAAATTTTAATTATTAATTTTTTTAAATCTTCAATGCAAAATAAGACTATTTTTAAGAAGTTATATTGTAAGTTAAAAATTAAATAAAAGGAATTTAAGGCAAGATCTCTGTGATTCCAATTTTGAAAAAAATTAATAGTGAAATTGTCCTGATGTTTTTCACCCTTGAATTTGAAACTTTTTTCTCTTCATTGATTGATTTTTTCATTGATTAAAGGTAATTAATTAATTGATATCAAAATAAATATAAATCGTTACAGAGGATAGTAACCACTTAAAACCTATTTTTCTAACCTGAAGGCATTCAAAGAAAAAAACCTAAGATTTTCTGTCAGTAAAAGAAAAAGAAAAAAAATAAAGAAGTGAAATTTATTTCGTACCTCCATTTTTGATCTTGCTTTTAAAGGGAAAAAAACTTAGTTTCGAGGCTTAAAAATTAAACTGCTTTACAATTGCGCATTCAAAATTTTTATTTAAAATTGAAATTATATAAATTTTAAAGATGATAAATTTATTATCAATAAGTATCATATCGAGCATGATATGATATTAGATACGTTTTTTTTTTACTAAAAATTATAATTTCTGTCCAAAAAAACCCTGTCAATCTCATGGCTCAAAATTTAAGAATTTAAAATATTTTTCACCTTCAAAGGTAAACTATGCTCAAAGTGTTGAAAATTATATGCTTTCTAATTGCAAAATTATTGAATTCGAACTTGAAGCGCCGAAAATTAAGCAATTAAAAACTTTGTTTTAAAATTGAAAGATTCGTAAAATTAGGATATTGGAATTAGGTCGTTAAAAATGAATTTCTTTTTTGACTAGTAATTTTACAAATTTTTGGAATTGACTTGGTCGAATCACTTGATATATCATTTTCATATCATATGTTATATTTTTAGACGTATGTATGTATTTAATCTCTCCCTTTTACGGGTTTGAGGGCCTCCGCTCCATGTACATATATTTACAATTCCATCCTTAGCCTAACTTAACTACTACTTATATTCTACTCTTTCGCATTACGTAGTATAAACAATAGTAAAATTAATTCTAAAAATGAGCGATCTTCCAGGGCTTCCGTTTTCTCTTACCATAAAAATGCATTTTCTATGATATTGAGAACAATTTTTGCTTTTTACTGTCCTTTTTCAGGATTTCCCGTTTGGCTCTGCCCTACTCCTTGGCTTTCCCTTACTTCTTCCAATTTCTTCATCCACATCACTTCCTGTCCATTACTATTAAAAATCCATTTTAGACATTCATCCACACTCAACTGTCCCTCTTCCTCTCCTGTACATCTCTCTAATACATGTACCCATGATTCCATTTCGTATCCACATACTCTACATAAATTCTCCTCTTCATCCATCCAATACCTGCAAGCTCTTACTCGTTCTCCTATTCTAAACCGTACAACCCAACTCAATTTTTCTTCCTTCCTTATTTTTTTTTTTAGATATTCTGGTTCCCTCAACCCTTTGATCATCATATACCATCTATTGTACCTCGAATCTATAATCTTTGTTCATCTCTCTTCTCCTTGTTTTACTAATAGCTCTAACTCTATGTCCTGCCACTACATAATCACTTCTCGTATATTACAAACCCTCCTCATTTTTCTCCTTTCTTCCTCCTATTTTGAATTTCCCAAATTGCCTCTCACCTCATTTTTCCGAATTTCCCCCAAACATGCTTGTGTTATTCTGCTTCCCTCTCCCCTTCTTAGTTTGTCTTCAAATCTCCAGGCTCTTTTAATTTGTCTAGTAAGTATTTCCCCCCTCCCTAGTTCTACCCTTAACATGTATCCTGGGCAACTCCAGCTAATCCCCTTTACCCACCTGAGAAATTGCTCATTCATGCTCTCTACTTTCTTATGTTCCTTCCAACCCCAGATACTCCATAACACAACACCCACCAAACCAACGCATCAAACAACCAGACCCTCATTCTCCAATCGACCTTGAACCTTCTCTTACCTATACCTCATACTCGGCTCATCACTTTACTTGCACGTTCAATTATTTTCCTCACCGGAAGCTCGTTTCTCCCTTCTCCCTCAAACCAAAAACCTAGGTAACAGAACTCCACAACTTCCACTTTTTGTTCGTTCATCTTCCAAACATAATTTATTTTGCTCTTTCTGTTTCTGAAGCACATCACCTTTGTCTTATCTACGTTCACCGTCAGCTCTTTTGTTCCCACATACTCTTCGAAGATTCTCATCATTAGGTTCATCCCCTTCTCATTATCTGCTAAAAGAACTGCATAGTCCGCGTATGCTAGAGAGTATAGTTTGCTATTTGCCAAAACCTTTCCTCTTTTCCCTTTCTCCTTTAGCTTCTCCTCTAAGTTTGGCAGTAGCATATTAAATATTTACGGACTCAACGGGGGACCCGTTCATTTTTCGGAACGGATAAAATTTAAGAAAGGTAAAATTTCAGAATGGGTTATAATACATAATGATAAAACTTAGGAATACCAAAAATT
>NC_046659.1:122495324-122508000 GCF_010883055.1 Belonocnema kinseyi | reverse complement strand
AAAAGTTCGGAAAGTAGAAAAATTCGGAAAGTAGAAAAATTCGGAATAGTAAATAAATGTTGCTATTAGCAGGTCTATAGTTTTTTTATTTATGGTAGCATATAAATATTCATCACAGTAAATTTAAATAGCATATAATAATAAATTTATCATATCCGTCATTTTAAATTTTTCACAAAAAAATTATTATTTTCTATCATTATATAATTTAAAAACAATTTGCAACGTACAACACAAATATATTATGATATGATATTTAAATTCACTGCGATAAACATTTGTTTGCTACCATAAATAAGCAGTTATACACCTGCTAATAGGTATATTTATTAACAATTCCGAATTTTTCTACTTTCCGAATTTATCCTCTCCGTATATGTACATATTCCTAATTTTTCACCCTCCTAATTTTAACGCTTCTGAATTTTCACCCATTCCGCTTCTTTGGTTTCCGAAGAAATACCTTTCAGAGTTTTGGATTTCCGACTTATTGCTCTTTCCTACTTTTTGCTATTCCTAAGTTTTACCATTATGTATTATAACCCATTCTGAAATTTTACCTTTCTTAATTTTTACCGTTCCGAAAAATGAACGGCCCCCCTCAACGGGCACCCTTGCCTTAGACCTCTTCCTGTCCAGAAAACCTGCCCTTTTTTCTTTCGTATTTTCACCCTAATCCTAGTTTCAGTAAAAATTTCTTTTATCCTCTCCACCAACTTTTCCTCTACACCCCTCTCTTTCATTGCCTGCCATAGCACTTTTCAATTTACTGAGTTAAACGCTGCTTTGAAATCGATGAACAATTTGACTATTTTCCCTTTCTTTCTCTCCAAATTTCTGTTAACTAAGTATTTAAGTATGTAGATGTTGTCTATAGTTCCCATCCCTTTTCCAAATCCCGTCTGATTGTGTGGGATACTTTCTTTTTGTTCTACCTGACTCTCCAACCTTTTTCTTAAGATTTCTGCATATATTTTATAGCCTACTGGCATGAGAGTGCTCCCTCTGTATTCCTCTACATTTTTTCCTTCCCCTTTCTTGAGAAGCGGTACAACCAGTCCTGTCATCCACTCTTCCGGCCACCCTTCCCCTTTCCAGAACATCTTCTCCTGTCGACTTGTTTCTTTTTTGCCTATTTATCCACTTCTTCTCTTTGTTATCTCACTTTCTTCCTCCATTTTTCCTTGGACCATCCTGCTCATTGCCCCTTTGATCTCATTTTGCTCTCCTCTAATAGACCCTTGAAATAACCTGTCCATTTCTCCATTTCCATTTCTTCATTAACGATCTTCCTTTCCCCTTTATCCCTATTTCTCACATCCCACGCCCTACCTTCTTTGACCACTTTTTCTACTTCTACTTTATATTTCTCTTTTCCCCTTTGTCTTCTTCTTTCCAGCATCTTTTCATGCTCTTTTTTCCCCCTGTTATACTCCTCCTTCTCCATTTCCCCCTTTCTCCATTTTCTTACAAATTCTTTCATTCTCTCTTTACTCTCCCAGCATTTCTCTTCCCACCAGCCTCTCGTTCCCCCTACTTCAGCATCTAAATTAATGAGTCTATTCTCGTCTTTTTCATACCTAACATTCTCCTTTTCCATTTTTTGTTTAAACTCTTGTAATTTATCTACCCCGCAGATTCTCATTTTCGTGTTCCTTTCACTCCCTTTTTCCTTTATCCATCTGCGCGCTTACTGACGCCTCTTTTTAGAGTAGCTATGACCGGGAAGTGCTTGGAAACTATCTCATTACCTACCTTCATACTCCCTATCATATACGCCATTCTTTCTTCAGCCAAGATGTAGTCTATTACTGTTGCTCCTTTTCCTATGAATGTGATCTCCCCTTCCTCATTCCCTTTCATAATGTCATTACATATAAAGCATCCTGTTCCTCCTATCATGTCTTGTAACTTCTTCCCCTCCCTGTCCGCCTCTCTATGTTTGGAGTTCCTTACATATGCCTCCTTTTCTTCATCCAATATACCTCTTCTTTGTTTGCCAGTTCATGCTTTTAAGTCCCGTCCTATTAAAAAAATTCTTCCTTTTCCTCCATCGACCTCCTTATTACTCTCCAGTCTTCCTCTTCCCCCCTTCTTCTGTATAGAAAAATCACCGCTATTTTGAGATTCCCAATTATAATTTTTCTCACCATTGTCCCATCCTTTTCCTCCATGTACCCATCGTGTTAACGTGTTCTTTTCTTGCTTCTTACATTATCCACACATAATCTTTCGGTAATAGCTTTTTTTATCCCCTTTCAGTCCTTCTCATCTGCCCAAGTTTTACTCATCATAATCACATCCCACTTTTCTATCTTCCCCCAAAATTCTTTATTATTGTTCTTCAAACCTGACACATTCCGGAAAGCTGTTTTCACGTTTCTCTCTTCCCTTCCCCCTTCTTTCCTCTGCACTTTGTTTCCCCTTTACCGTTCGGAAACCCCTCTGATTTATCTCTTGACGCTTTTTCGTCTCTTTTCCCCCTACCTTTTTCAAAACATTTTCTTTTTTTCCTTAATTCTTCTAATTCTTCATCTATGCACCATTCCGCCCCATTTATCCATCACCTGTCTCTCCCTATCCACACCATATGGTCCTTTTTCCTCTCTACACAAACCCTCTGATCCATTTGCCATCCCCTTTTCCTGTCCCTCCATGTCAGATCTTCTTCAATTCTTTCCCTTCTTCCTCTCAATATATTTTTTCCGCTTTATAATTTTCTTTTTCTCCTCCTCACTCCCCACTTTTACTAGAAACATTGTTTCTTTTCCTTCCTTCGTCTCTCCTATTCGCTTGACTCCGTCTACCTTTACCTGCACTCGAATGTCTCTTTACAGATTTTTTATTTCCAGTTATCTTTTTTCACTCTTCACTTTTAATCCTTTAACTACTTCTATACTTAACTACTGAACTACTTATATATTCAACTGTTTATTTAAAGTAAGAAATCATAAATAAAATATTCAAAAATAAACAATTGGAAACTCAATTGCTTGGTATATAAAGCCTTGAATCTTTAGAATTTCAGAGGGCTAATTTTTACTTTAAAGGTTACACTTTCCTGTTTTCATTTCAAAAAATTTTAATCAGTATGTGAAAGTGTTCAATTTGAATATAGAAACAACAATTCAAAAATTATAATTCACTGAAAGTGACTTAAAATAAAATTAATTGAACTTCGTATCTAGGAAAGGTTCATTTCTGAACAAAATTAAAAATAATATAGCGTAGATTTATATTTTTTAAGCAGAAATCTCTGAACTGTTCAATTTATAAACGTTAAAAACAAAAAATTACAGTTTAACGGTATTGATTTCAAAATTATTGAATAAAAATGTATTAAAGCTTATATGTGTAAATTATTAAGCGTTTAAATTACAAAATTTTAAGCTTCAATTTGGAAAATTTTAAAATGGAAGAGTTTTTGTTTCAGTGCTTTAAGAGTTACAATTTCTAATTTCGATAATTGTGAAAAATTGTTTAAAAGCGACAAAAAACTGGGAAATGAGCGAGATTTTTTCTTCTATTTTATATAATTACAATTTTTTGAAAATATGCAATAACATACGTATAACAGGCTTTTTAGGTTGTTTTAATGCACACTCGTTTGGAACAAATTTAATATGTCGAATTTTCAATTTCTTCAGTTTAAAATTTTAGGATTTTTAATTATTTTCTTTAATTTTTCTTTAAATGGATTGTTTTTTTATTCAAACTCCATAACAAATCTTAGGTTTGAAGTATTCATCTTTTTCAAAAAACGTGCGCACGTAACTCAATCGAAAAAACATGTTTTTGCACATTTTCAAAAAATCAAATTTTTAAATACTGCTCACTATCAAAACCTTGACATAAAAAACATTTACCATAATTTTGGAACTAATATATTTCGTATTCAATTTTATAATCCTATTGTAAACTCTCTTCAATAACTCAATTTTTAGGAATAGGGTTTGGAATATGATTGAATTAAAAATGAGAAAATAATGTAATTGTACAATTAAATTAAATTGACTAGCTTATTGTTATAAGTCAGCGCCATAGTTGACTTAACTGGGCGTGTTGATAAATATGATTACTCATTAATTCGAATGTTTAACCGGTAATTTCGCTTTACTGTGAGAGAATAATTTAATTTGCTTTCTGCGTAGTCTATTAGAGCTGTCGCAGCTTGTCTGGGGAATAACAGTTCGCAGCTCTAAGCTCCATACATAATAATTTGTCTTTATTTGAGTTAATTTCACATTTCCCATTGTGGCAATTATTTCGAAAAACTTTAATCAAAATCTAGGACAAAGAAGTTAATGTTGCTGAAGGCAATTAACTTCTTAAATAAAACAAATTAAAATAAATATATAATGAATTCAATTAAAAATTAAATTAAATGAAGAAGCTGTTTCAAATTGAATTGAATAAATCAAATTATGATTAAATTCTATTATTCAGAAATAAACGAAAAATCAATAATAGTCGCGCCAAACAATTATTACGTTTTACTTTCGAATTACTACACTCAACTCCCGATATAAGACGGATTTCGGGCATGGTTTGCCTTGGCCTTGATCCTAAATCTAGAGAATAAAAACTTACACAGACAGGGCCGCGTGAACCATTTATGTCGGTTTTGGACGCATGATGCAACCTGATGCAACTAATGCGCTGAGAGTGGGAAGACTCGAGCTGTTTTTATAGTTTGATTGTGCACATCCTCTCTTTCTACCCCGCGGCTCCTCATTAAAAAAATGCGAAGGCCATTAGTTCTCGAAATATCGTAAACGGTGGGTCTCAAAATGGGAGTTGAATATAAATATTTAAACTAAACGAATTTGTCGCTTTCTACTAACTAGCTGTGGGAACTGGGAAATAACGGGGAATTGAAATAAAACTAGAAAAAAAGGGGATCAACCAGAAATACAAATGCGGGCCGGAGTCACATTTAAAATTTTAGCAAGTGTGAATGTTAAAAGATTTCAATAGAATAACAAAATTCTTAAGATTTCTGGATTATTTTACTTGAAAGAAATACTTATAAGAGAATACATCAAAACATTTCCAAAATTTTTAGCAAGATACTTGGAAGATGCGAGGCCAATTTTTCTAATTTTTCTAATTATTTTAAAAGAAGATTTAGAACTTAAGGCAAACATTTTTTTTTAATATTAGGAAGAGTTGGAATCATTTGGAAAGGTATTTCGAAAGTTTTGAAGTTTTCAAAAAATCAATTTTAAGAGAATATTTCAAAACATTTCGAAAATTATTCAGGAAGAATCCGGGATTCCTTGAAATTCTTTCTTCTAAATCTTTATTATTCCCTGAATTATTTCAAACCTTTTGAAAACCCTTGAAATTGTTTAAAGCTCTTGGAAAGTAAATTCCTAAATCCCAAAGTAATTCCTAAATCTGAATGTAATTTCTAAAGTAAATATCCTGAAGTAAATCCTGAAGGAATTACAAAAATTAAGGTTTATAATTTTATGGCATTGTTTTTCGCAGTTTCTTAAATTCCTAAAAGTCTTTAATTTTAAATTGGTTTTTTAGTTTTATAGTAGGAAGGAAGATTTATAAAATACAAACCTATCAAAAGAAAAATGTTTGCATCTTCAGTCCCTCTCACAAATTGTGACGATTTTAATAACATTATTTAATTTTGTTTATATTATTATAATAATTATAATATTTATATTTAAAAATTAAATTGAAATTAAATATGTTTAGAGGTTCGTTCGATTAATGAAGGAGAAACCTTTTGTATTTTAATTCGTCGTTTTTATATAATAATTTGATGAAGCAATACAAATAAAGTATACAACTACAATACAAATAGTAAAGCCCTAATAAAAACCCGATTCTAAAATTTGGAGTGGAAAATAGCTGCAAAAAATTAAATATTGCGACGAGGTTACGAAGTTCCATAGAAATACTCTTTTGGTTCTCATTTGAAAACGTAAACCACATCACTATATAAATATTATTAGCCACAGACTACTAATTAAGCTCTAATTAAAAGCTCATTTTTAAAGTTTGAGCGGAAGGTTTAAAACAAATTAAATACGGTGAATAGGTAACGAAGCACTATAAATATAAAAACTCTTCTGGTTCTGATTCAAAAATATAGGATACAGTCCTGCACTAATATTCTTAGCTTTATATAAAAAAGTTAGCTCTCTTAAAAAGCTCATTTTCAAATGTTGAGCGCAATAACTTGAAAAAAGTTTAACGTGAGAGGAGGTTGCGAAACACTATAGAAAAATTTTGTTGTTTGTCAGGTAAAAACATATACGACATTTCCCCATAAATATTTTCAACCCACCATAACTATAGTAAAACTCTGATAAAAAGCTTAATTTGAAATTTTGAGTGGAATAAGGACTTTAAGAATATTAAACACTGCAAATAGGATGCATCACAGAAAAATTCTGTGTGTTCGCATTCAAAAACACAGACCATATTCCCATAAAAATATTATTATCCTTTAAACAACTAACAAAGCGTCCCCAAAAGCTCATTCTAAAATTAAAAATGAAAGAACATGAAAAAAATTAAATACTGCGATGAGCTTACCATAGAAAAAGCACCATAGAAAGACTCTTCAGGTTCCAACAAAATAAGGACTTTCTGCAATTAAATTAATTGATTAAGTATACAGAAAATATTGTGAAATCTTCACGAAATCCTTATTTGTATAATTTTAGGAATCGTTCTATATTTTTCATAGCAACCACAAGATTTTTTCTTAGGTGCTTCATAACCTCCTCGAATATTTATTTTTTTCTTGATTTTTTCAAGTCTTCTGCTCATATGAGCTTTCAGGGAATCTTTCTTAGTTATCTAGGGCTAATAATATTATATGGGAATGTGGTCTACGTTTTTTCAAATGAAATCCAAAAGAATTTGTCTAGTGTACTTCGTAACCTATTCACCGTATTTAATATTTTAAAAGTTCATTCGCTCAAAATTCTAGAATGATCTTTACAAGAAAGCTTTCCTAGTTTTCTAGGGTTGAAAGTATTCATGTGAGAATATGGTCTATATTCTTAAATGGGAACATTAATAGTGTTTTATGCAATGCTACGAAACCTACTCGCACTAAATATTTTTTTTCAGGATCTTCCATTTAAAATTTCAGAATAAGAATTATAATATTTATGCAAATAATATTTATGTAGGAATGTGGTCTATGTTTTCAAATAAAATCTAAAAGAGTTTTTCTATGGTGGTTACACATAAAAAACTATGGTTTTAATATTTTATTTAATAAATTCATTTTTTTCAACTTATTTACAAAGTTTTGTATACAAATGACAGAAAAACAAATAACGAAGTATCTTTGCTTAAAATTCAGGTTTTTTTAACATGATGACAGTTTTTTGGCTTATTTGCTTACAAATAAATTTAAGTGCGTTTAGGTTTGAGTTTTTGAAAATATGGCATGGTAGAGCAAACCTGGGTATGCTCCGTATTTTAATTAACTATTAAATTCAATTAATGATGTACTCGTATAATCAACTAAAGAAATCTACAACATATATAAATCTTAATAGTGTCTTTCATTGAAAAAATACATTTTTTAAAACAAATAATTAACGATTCGCTTATAATGCAGGTTTTAAAGTCTGTATTATAAGCGAATCGTTAATTATTTGTTTAAAAAATGCATTTTTTAAATGAAAGAGAATAGTAAGATTCATATGATATCTTATACGTATTATTAATGAAAAAGAAACAAGAAAGAGGTATATACGCCTAATACATGTCTTCAAATAGCATTCTTTTAATGTTAAAAAAATGAACTTTGTTCTCATGATGTAATTGGAATGTTCCCGACATGAATTATCAGAGTTGTTAGTAATGACAGTGAGGATAATAAAAAAAGCTATGACATTCATAGAATAAGGCAGCGTCATAAGTATCCCGCCATCATAATTATGCAAGCTATGAAGGCAGTTTTCGCTAATTAAAGTCTTCTCAAGTCTTAATTAAATAGAGAGCTGAGAGGGTGGTATTAAAGTGGAAACTCTCATATATGTAATTGTTGATACTAGAATACTTGGAAGTGGCTTTTACAGAAAAACTATAACTTTTTGTATAAGTTAAGGAAATTCAATAATATAGTGGTATAAAGTTTTTAATTAACGATCTCTAGAATAGACTTTGAAACAAATTTAAGGAATAAACATAAATTCGATTTAAATAATATAGAAATAGTGGATGAACAAGATAAGTTTATAAATGCACGTTAATATTTAAAAAAAGAATTGACTGATATCTTATTAAGGTGGAGGCAGCCGGAGTTTTTCAGTAAAATCACTCTTGATGAGGCTAAAAGCTTTTTGTAATGAAGATGGAGAGCACTTTTGCTATTAATGCATTATATGGTGTTCTTGATTGATAAATGGGAATAGCATATCTGACAATTGAAAATCGCTCCATTATGTTGCAGAATGCACCAGGATATGGATTTTAGAAGTTTTGTGCTTGAATCGGCAGAAAACTAATTAAGAATTTTTTCCCGATTTTTAGTTAAAATTTAAGATGAGTGATCTACTTTAATTTTGTTATTATTTCTATAATAATTGGAAGATTATTGACAGATTACAATAATCTTTTTAAGAACAATATTATGTTACAACAATTTTAATTGAAACTGATTCTTAAAAAAAAGATGAAAATTGTGAATATTTGAAAGTTTACCAAAACTTATACCTAGTGGAGTCCACGTCATCTGCTCACGTAAATTCTTGTGTCAGAATAGGATTTTGCTTTAATTCAAGATGTATGATTTTTTTTGATGAAAATATTCCCCCTAAATATTTTTGGAAAAGTCCAAAAAATGGCGGGGATATGGGACTGAGTTTTTAGACAATTTTTTAAAGACTTATCTGGTGTTCTAATTGGTGATTTCACTCTTCGATGACTTAATTTATTTGTTTTAAGAAACAAACAAAAAATTTTTGAATTTTTTTTCTCGAAAATTTGGCGAAAGAAATAAAAATAAAAAAAGGGTTTCTCAAAAAATGCTATTTTTATTTTATTTTTTCTTCAGAGTAGGGTAAAAGTGGGGTTTACTAGTTCTGAAATTATTGGAATGGGGTTTGCCACTGGTTTTCGAGATAAAAAATCAAACGGTACGTCCTTTATATCGCAGCGCAGCTCAGCCAGGGCAAATAACAGTGTCTGTGAACAAACTAATTTTCAGACCACATTTTCACGTGATTTGCAATTTTTGTATAAATGAAAATAAATACAATTCTGCGTTTATCGTTTAAATTTGATTTTTTTAAAAAGGGTTCCAATACTTTTTTATTTCATAAACAAAATGACAACAACAAAACTTTTTTACTTTTAAATAATACATTTGTTATGAAATACTCAGTTTTATTAAAAAAATTTAGAATCAATGGCACAACTATTTAGAAGTGTAGTTCAGTAGAATTGTAGAAGCTTACAAATTTTGGATTAATCAAAATTAATAAATTATTTGTAAAAGACTAAACAAATATTAGAAACAATTATCTGTTCCAGCTATTCATGAGAAAATAAATACAAATTTTAATGCAAACCACCATAAATGACCCTGCAATTATGGTTTAACAATTGCTTAAATAATGAATTTATTGATTTATCGAATGTGATGGCAAGGATTCATTGGATTTTAGTTTATAAGATAATACGTTGAGAAAACTTTTTTTATGAAATTGTTGATACTAATAATTGTTAGATATTGCCCAAGAGATCTAAGAAAGGTTGAAATTTATAGTTATTTATACCCTCACAACAAAATGAGATCCTTGGCATATCTCTAGGATATCTCAGCATGATATGGGATATCCTGAAAAATGTCCCAAAGATCTCCCAGGATATCCGTGGCATATTCCATGAATATCGAGATTTCCGCCCCGTACGATATCCACTCAATGTCATATGTGGGATACACACTATTTTGGCAATGGAATCCAATATTTCTGAAATGCAAATTTATTAAAATATGTAGAATGCCTGAAAACATCAAGTTTCACAAACATCCGTTTGACAAAAAACCACTTTGTACAAATCTCGAATATTCGGTTTCTTTCAAAATCCTATCTCAGTATGAATAGCAAAAAATTATTACCGCCAATAATTTTCAATCCAATAACAGCTTACTTACAATAAAAAACAAGTCACTTTCTAAAATTTAAAAGTTGGCTGTTATTGCGTCTGTAAAATGTGAATTGCGCAGTTTAGAGATCGGACTGTTTAAACAAAAAAGGAAGCCATGATGAAATTTACCCGGAAGGTGACTTTAGAGTGGACTTTACTATTATTCATCAATTTTATTTTACAATGTTGTTTTTTTTATGAGATGTGCGAAAAAATTCCTAATAATGTTCAATTATTTCTTATTTTATTGATACGATTGAATATAAATAATTGGCAGTAGATATATCTGAATTTCCAATATAATTCTAATTGGTAGAATTATGATATCATGGGAACATAATAGGGATATAAAATTGGGACATTAATGGGATATCTTAAGTTAATTATGTTGAAAAAATTATCTCCATATCTCGAAACGTAGCCAAAGAGCTGATTTGTTAAATAAGTTTCTTTAAGAAATTTTTAAATGATAATTACAGGGTAATTGATGGTGGTTTAAATTAAAAATTGTATTTATTTTCATACAGATAGCTGGAACAGATAATTGTTTATAAAATTTGTTTACAAAGTAAAAAATTATTTATTAAGATTTAGTCTAAATTAAGTGACTTAACATTGCTTATCTCCACAAAATAATTTGTATCCACTTGTTTGTTTATAAAAAATTCCAAAAATTTGTAAGCTTCTACAATTCTACCAAAAAATTTTGAAATAGTTATCTCATTGATTCTAGATTTTTTTAATGAATATGAATATTTTATAACGAATGTATTCTTTAAAAGTTAAAATGTTATGTTGTCATTTTGTTTATAAAATAAAAAAGTATTAAAAACCTTTTTAAAAAAATCATATATAAAACATAAATGCAGACATATCAATTGTCATTAAAAAAAAATTTAATCGGATAAAAAGTGTTGTGTAAAAATTAATTTTTCCACATACACTTTTATTTGCGCTACTGAGCTGCGTCGCGCTATATAAGACGTGAAGCTTAAATTTTCTTCTCGAATACTAGTGACAATCTCCGTTCCAATAATTTCAGGACTTGGAAACTACACTTATACCCTCCTCCGAAGAAAAAAATAAAATAAAAATGACATTTTTGGGAAACGCGTTTTTCATTTTTATTTTTTTCACAAAATTTTCGATTTTTTTTAAATTGGTTTTTTAGAATGTATCTTAAAACAAATAAATTAAAACGTCGAAGAAAGAAAACGGTCAATTAGAACCTAAGATGAATCATTTAAAAAAAGAGTTGTCCAAAAACTCAAAGTCCCATATCTCCGCCATTTTTTCGAAATTTCAAAGAAATATTTAGTGGGATGTTTTTCACTACCAAACAATCATTTGTTTTGCATTACAACAAAATCCCATTCCGACACGAAAATTTCCGAGATCAGATGACGAGGACTCCACCACTTAATTTAGATGCTTGAAAGCGCTGTCATTTTCTAATCGGTATAAGTAATTTGTATTTTATGAATATAAAAAGCTTTATATTTATTTAATGTAAATTTAATGAAATAAAGTTTGAACTGAAGGATTGCTATGAAACTTTGAAGTTTATATTTTAGACGCAATCAATATTTATAAATACCCAGACTTAAGGGAAGCCTTCAACTGATGAAGTATTGGAATTTAGATTGAATTATTTATTGAAATATTCAAATTTCGATACATTTTGGATTTTGTATTTTCCAATTTTCCTATGAATTTCAAGAGTAGGGCAGTTAGACGTAGCGACACAACGAAAATATTTGGTAACTATAGCTTAAATTCTTAAGAAAGCATGAAACTTGGTATACCGTATATACAGTTACAGATTTTTAAATTTAGTTGGAGATTGAATAATTCAATGTGAATTTTTAATTTATGCCTTTAAAATAAAAAAATCTCGAGAGGGATAGGTATAGTTGACTACACTAGTATTTTATTTAAACATATATTTATTTATTTAGAGTTAAATAAATACAGATAAAGTAGGGCTATTAGTGTATGTCGGGTATGCGAGTTACATTTGGTTCAATTAGGTTCTTGAGTGCTAGTTTGAAATTAGATTCAGAGATTTATATCGGTCCTGCCGTCTGCAGTCGGATTTTTATCGGAAGCGCTTGAATTTCCTAAGAAATTTGTTTAAGGGAGAGGAAAATTGCAGAAAACCTTTCTGAGTATATGACAAGGCTTCCATCGGTTTGGAGTACATGTTCATCTCCTCCTAGGCCAGTGGACCAGACTTTTTTCTTTTTCATTATCAGGGCGAGGTTGCTATCAGTTAGAGCTGTCATCGAGTTCTTCTTTTTATTTGGTGAGTTTGTTTTTACACTAGGTCCTCTTGCCGGTAACAGCGAGACCTAACCAGCCATATAAAAGTATATGAATTCACGTAGAGTCGTAGTCAAGTAGATGGTTAGATACAAGCTTTGTAGTAGATAGATTGAGTAGCAGTAGAAATTGTGAAGAGTGAACATGTATTAATCACAGCTTCGTGGGGCTCGCAAGTCGTACATTTTTAAAATAATGAAAAAAGGAAGAAAGA
>NC_046659.1:122489864-122495224 GCF_010883055.1 Belonocnema kinseyi | reverse complement strand
TTTATGACAAATAATTAATCTCAAAATTTGAATCAATGTGATCATGAATATAGTTATCAAAACGTTGCATCCTTTTGATCTATTTTCCGCATTAAGTTGATACCTGGTAGTTTTGTGTGCTACTATACATATTAACTGGTTCTATCCTCTCATCGTTTAGGGCAATGTTGCATACTGTTTTCTTACTCTGTCTCACCATACTATACTTTTTGTTTTATTCACGCTAATTTTAAGGCCCATGTTATTCATACTAGTATTCAGTCTGCTCAACATTCTCTGCAAGCCTTCGTTTGATTCTGCAATAACAAACTTATCATCTGCATACTCTAATCGACGCACCTTCACCGTCCCGAAATCCACACCTTCTTCGTCGATAAGGACAATTCTTAGACACTTATCCATGAATGTTATAAGCAGCCAAGAGGACAGAACACATCCTTCTTTAAAATTGTGCCTTATACCAAACCAGTCACTAAGTTGCCTATTTACTCTCATACTCGCTTTGCTACCTGCATATATTATTTTTATTGTTTTCAGGAGCTATCTATTGACTCTGTCTCTTGCAGAACTTCCTAAGAATTAATGCTATCCACTTTAGGGGTCCTACTTTAATTATGTAACGCATTATCGGCCGTCTCAGCCCCCCCTGTTTAACAATGGATCTGTAACAAATCTACACAGAGTATCTGACCCCCTCTTTGAGCTGTTACGTAATTTAAGTACAGTCCCTTATCAAACACTTTTTCCAGATCAACATATGCATCGAAAACTTTTTTGTTTATCCTCAAACTTTTTTCTATGATTTTTTTCAAGCTAAATATTTGAACTACACATGATTTTTCTGGTATAGATCCATATTAGACTACCCAGATCTTTTCGTCTGTTATTTACATTACTCAATGAATAATTATTTTTGAATATCTTTTGTTTAAGATATTTAGCAAGCTGATACCTCTGTCTTAAATACTATCTACACCAGCAGCCTTAACATTCTTTAAGTTTTCAATTATATTCCTAATCCCAGAGACAATGATTCTTTAAACTGGGTTTTCTGACATCTTGTCTCCTATGTCATAGTTGTACTGCTCCATCGCTTTATCTCCCAATAATTTTTTGTAATGGTCCCTAAAAGCGTCTGTTTTCGACCTCATCATATAATTTTTCACCTTTGAGCTCTTGATGATCTGTGATATTTGACTTTCTTAGATACTATTGTTTCTTTTCATTAACGGCTATGCAGATTTCATCATTCCACCAAGTATCTCCAGTCCATATATAAGGCGTCACGCGAAATATCATCAAGGGCATGCATAGGCGTCAAGGGTATGAATGCGATTTTGGTTCCGAAGCTCTGCTTCAGGGACCTCATCGTTATTAAGTTAAGATTCAAGGGCAGAAGCGAAGAAAGGCGAGAGGTATATATCGCTTCGTC
This sequence comes from Belonocnema kinseyi, assembly GCF_010883055.1. NCBI lineage: Eukaryota > Metazoa > Arthropoda > Insecta > Hymenoptera > Cynipidae > Belonocnema > Belonocnema kinseyi. Next base: position 122,493,792 of record NC_046659.1, on the reverse strand, counting down.
ATATTTCCCGGGTGATGCTGAGGGTCCCTCAACTCCTAGAGATATGGATGCTGTAATACAGCTTTGCCACAAAACAGGATTCCTCTGCTGTTGGACTGTGATGTAAACTCTCACCATACATTGTGGGGAGCACAAACATCAGTGGCAGAGAATGCATAAACAGGAAGATTGGATAGGAGTCAAAGAACGAACTTGACACAGCTAGGCTTCACAAAAACCTGGCGATAAATTCAGAAGCTCGCCTGTGGCTCGATGATGGTGAGTTTTCCGAAGACAAATAAGCAACGCTAAATCATCGGATGTAGTTCTACTTTCCGAGTTTTCTGCAAACTCAAACCGTTCGAGAAGGCGAAGGCTGGGGCTAAGAGAGGGAGAAGGTCAATTGGAATTTTCCTGCCAAGATGGTTTTTATCAAAACGGTGGAATTTGCTGTTGGGTCCTTCTCTATCTTTAAATCGCCAAGTTCTAATGGCGTCTGCCTAGCGTTCTTATGAAACGGAATGGATTTTGTCTTCCACGAACTGACGAAAATATGTAGGGCAAACATTGACCTAAAAAACGTTCCATTGGCATAAAAGGATGGCAGAGTGGTCTTCATTCCCAAACCTGGATGGCTACACTCCTACTATAGATATCTAGCCGAACAGCTAAGCGTCCTTCATCTTGAAGACGCTAGAGAAGCTGATCGAGAGGTATATCATGGTTGAGGTGCCTTTGGCCTTCCCGCTACACAGAGGGCAGCACGCCTTTCACGCAGGCTGCTCTGTAGAAACTGCGCGCTGTGCTGTCGTGGCATAATTGAAGCAACAGCTGAAACAAAGAGGGTATCATGTGGGCACCTTCTTGGATATAGATGTGATCTTCAGCAATGCCCCTCCGGAAGTCATCTGTCAAAGAGCTTCAAGGTTTGGCGTGTCAAACCAGCCAGTAAGTTGCATGGGAAGCATGACATGCCGGAGGTGAATCGAAGCCAGATCGGGCGAAAGCCTAGTCAGAGGGATAGCTCTACGCGGATGCTTACAGAAGGGGTGTTCTGTGTTACTCCTCCTGTGGCACGTTGTAGTGGATGGCCTCCTTCGTAAGCTAAATGAGGAAGAGTATTATGCCCAGGGATGCGCGGATTACTTTATAATCCTAGTCAAGGGGGCTCATATGGATACGTTAATGGGTCTTACATGGTCGTCATTGCGCACCGTTGAGCTCTGGTGAGACAGGTCAGACGACCGGTGAATCCGAATCCGGCAAGATAAAATGATAAAACGATAAAACGCCCCAACTACACCAAGGCTTCCGTGCCTGCATCTCAAGCCGGGATATGTTTAGGAAAACAAATAGTAACCAGCTCCTCAAAGGGGAAATCTGGTACACAGATGGCTCTAAAAGAGTGGAATGGCCAGGAACAGGAATCTACGACAGTGTGGGCGGGAAGGGGATAGGAATTCTGCTTGTGCAGTATTTCACCGTTTTTCAGGTGGCGGTCCTGGCCGTTCTTCGCTGTGCTGAGAGATTATTAGAAGAAACCGCTGCCGGTAGGCTGATTATAATCTGTTCTGAAGGCCAAGCGATATGAACTGCAGTTGGGAGATCAGAAAAACATCAGAGCTGGTTTGAGAATGAAAAAGGATTTGAGTTAACTTGCAGAAAAAAACAATGTGGCACACATATGGGTTCCTGGTCACTCAGGGATCAAAGGCAACGAAAAGACGGACGAGTTGGCAAAAGCTGGTGCAGAAAGTAAATGCATATGGCCGGGACTGGAATTGGAAATAGCGCCTTGCTGCATCGGGATGGACATCAAAAGCTGAATCCGAATGAAGGATCGGAAATATTGGGAACAAACCGAGGATGACAGATAGGCGAAAGTTATCTTGGGCTATACGCACATGATGTACAGAGCTAGGGAAGTCGTGGACTTACCCAAGAAAGACATTGGGACAGTGATTCAGATGTGTACAGGACACAACAACGTGAACTATCACATGCACAAAATGGGAAACAACTCCACGACAGAGTGCAGGCAATGCGACAGGGATGATGAAATAACTCTGCATGTTTTATGCCAGTGCCCGGCACCAGCTAGGCGCACGCAACAAACCCGTGTGGCTCATTCAATAGAAACTGAGGAAATTATAACGCGATCAGGGGTTGACGTAATGGGCTTCACTAAAAGGTCCTGTGTCAACTAATGTGGATGAATAGTTAAGGGTGTGGCACAACTCGCTTTGTAACTCGAGCGCCAAGGGGGCTCTATCCTTTAAAAACCTTTGTAACTAGAATTTTTACTTTCCTGTTCTTGTTCCTATAATCATTGTCTAGCCTTATTCACACGCCATCGCCACGACTTATGATATTCAACTTCCTTAGATATGCTTGTTTCTTTTCATTAACGGCTAAGCGGATTTAATTATTCCACCTAGCATCCCAGTTATTTTTCCTACAACCGCAGCGCCACTTACTTCAGTTGTACTCCCAACAATGCTTTCTTGGAGCATTGTACATGCACCCATTGTTTAAGTTAATTTTTGAAAATAGGAAATAATCCATTTCACATTCAAAACCTATCATTACCCATGTATCTCTTACTGGCTTTCTCAGTCTCTAAATCTGCAATAAAAAGGCCAATCACACTATGGCTATCACCGTTGCACTAGATAAATTAGAGGATAATTTGATGCCTAAACCAAGTCTTTTTAATAAACAAACTCTCTTCTAAGCATAAGCTAACCACTCAGATTCTGTTATTATTTGTTTTTGTATCTAAAAATTTACCTAGCACTCTTTTCGTACCCTCTCGTTGATCTCTAACGTGTCCATTTGCATCTCCTAGTAGCATGATTCTTTCCCCATGATAGCAAGTGCCTATAGTATCATTTAAAGGATTCCAGAAGGCGACTTTTACCTTCACTCCTTGGGCGTAACACGCTATAATAAATTCTTCTGACTTCCACTTTTATTCTCCTTGGCAAACAGTTGATTCACTATCTACTCCTGACAGTAGTTCGAGACCGTGCTTTAATTCCGCATTTCCTATTATTCTGCTATCACATCTTGTTTTCTTTTAAAGGTAAAAATAAGATAAGTAGCTTCCTTTCGTGCACTGTTTCTCGTAATTATCGTTCTTTAAAATCAGCGTCCCTTCTAGTATTCAAAACATTTAGTCTCCATTCATTGCCTGAAACTGTACCGTTACATTTACTAGAAGCATGCCTTTCGTTAAACAAAGTTTCAACCCATTCCGAGACTTCTCTATTTTTTGTGTTATTCATTGTTTGAGATTAACGCTCAGCCAATTCTTGCGAATAAGTTCTTTTATAAACCATAAAAATATTGTAAATCCCCATGAAATTACATGAGACCTGATATTTCTTGAAATCCGAGAAAATTACTTAAAATACTTGAAAAGCCATTAAACTCCTTTAAAAACTTCAAAAATCTTTAAAAAAGGTTTGTAATAAAACTACCCATCCCTGGAAAGTCTGTCTTTATTGTTCCGCTTTGTATGATACCGAACGTGAATTTTTCAGTTTTTCTCACTTTATCAGAATCAATTTTTATTGTCTAAAGTCGCTGTTCATCGTTTTGCTTGAAAATAAATCAAACTTCTTGTGTAGGGAAAAATAATTAGAAATACTCGGGCTAGTGTAATATCCTATTCCAAACTTTCAGAAAACATAGTTAAAAAAACGAATCTGACAGCATTAGATACTTATTAGTTCGTAAATGAAACTCTTTTAAGTACTCTGTGATGTAGCTAAATTAGCACCGACGTTGCGTTTAAAAATGCGCAGTTCTGGAGTCATAAATATACTGACAAGGAAACTATCCTAGGTGTCCCTCACCGATTTTGATGAAACTGCAATATGTTGTAATACATCGAAAAATAAGAGACACGTATTTTTTTTTATCGGCCATTAAACACTTTTAAGGG
>NC_046659.1:122488151-122489764 GCF_010883055.1 Belonocnema kinseyi | reverse complement strand
TGTACTCTCGAATTGGTAGTAAAAAAAAAACAAAAATAATATTTAAGATTGATTTTATATTGCGAATTCTAAATCTGCTTTTAAGTTCCGAATCGCCAAAATCGGAAAGGTCAGCATCAATTAAATTTGACAAGTTTCATGTCGGGTGTACTTTGAATGGAGATTGATTCATAGAACATGAAGTTTCGCGACACGTTTAAACTCGACCAAGAATCGACTTTCTGAAACTAATAAATAAAGGGTATTTTAATCCTTCTTTGATCTCTAAATCTGAATAAGTGAGAGTTTTACTAATTGAGTTAGTAATTGAATTATGAATAATAAACTTGTAAAATATTTTACAATTTCTCTAATGGAATAGTATACAAATCACAAGTTCATTTTACTAAAGTAAGTGAAAATATTAAATAATTCTTGAGTTATTTCAGTTACTTATTAATTAATTAACTGTTTTACTAGATTTCTATTGATACAATATGGTTTTACTTACTGTTTTTTTTGTTTTGAATAAACAGTACCTACACATGAATGTGGAAGATATCGTGAAATAGATTAAGTGTGTAAATAAATTTAATTTTTCCGGTTTGGAACAATAAGTTCTAAACGTGTCCTGTTGGCGGATCTAGCCTGTGACGTAGCATATTGACAAGTTTAAAATATTGGCTAGGTATATTTTTACCACTGCCAACTTATAAATAATATCCAATTCCGTACAGGCAAGTATGAGTACAAAATATAGTTTTTCAAAAATGAAAAAATTCGAAACTTCTGCCGATAATTTGCAGCATATTTTATTTATTTAAAACACTTGAAAGTCCGAAAAGGATTTTCTCAAAATGTATTATAAGATTAAGATTTTTTTATGGCTGTTCAATACGCGTAGGCACCCTATTCTTAAAGTTTGAGTTTAAAAAAAACAACAGCAATTTTGAGTTCCTTAGATATTTAACATGACATCAATTACTTTAATTTGACAGTTAAATTTTTATAAATATATGATACGCTTTTTAAATGTATTTACAATTGAAGCTCCGGCCGAGATACCATTATATGAAAAAATTTGTTTCATTGTAATCTTTGTTTAAACTGTGATTATTTGTTGATATAATTTCTTATATGACTTATTTTATTTAATGACTACGTCATAGGACAGAGAATTCTTGGATACGAATCTCTGGAATTTTTATAATTTGATTCTCGTTTTAATGGAAATGATTTTTTAATAGCATAGTACACCTGATTCAATCTTTTGATTAATTTTTCCCTTTTTATTTGTTTGAGGCTAACATTTTCTACGTCTATTTAATTACAAGGGTTGAAAGGTTTCTTTCCGACTCATAAAATTTAAAAATGTTTTCTTGCAAAATCCCTTAGTCCCGAAAATTGTTTTTAGTTCGGAGTGGGTGAGGTCCAGTGATGTCAAATTTTGTTATTTCTAATTTTATTATATTGCTTACCGATTAATTTATCGGGTCAGTAAAAGAAAATTTTGCGATATTTTGATTAAAATTTTCTCACAAGGAAACTATCCCAGGTGTCCCTCACCGATTTTGATGAAACTGCAATATGTTGTAGTACATCGAAAAATAAGAGACACGTATTTTTTTTATCGG
>NC_046659.1:122463033-122488051 GCF_010883055.1 Belonocnema kinseyi | reverse complement strand
GAGAGTACACCATCTACTAATGTAACATCGAACAAGAGTGAGGCAAATGAACTGCTTCCTTCTACTTGTTGTGGTACCTTGCAATTATTCAGAAAATAGCCATAACCAATCGCATGCGAGTTCGTGTAATAAATACTTTCGTGGTAAAGTGTTTTTAAGATTTTGTGTCATTATTGAATTTTTTGTGTGCAATATTTACATGAAAGAAGAACCAAAGTATATGAGACTACAATGTGAGAGAAGACTGTGACAGGTGTAAAACAGCTCACCACAGCCGCACAGTAGGGTATTTTGGATTTGTTCGTGCAAATAATCGTCGACTTGTCAATTTTCAATCGAATTAAATTTTTTTAAGAACTCGTGAATAAATTTACTGTTGGAGATACACCACTATTATGGTTTAAATCGTCAGTACATCAAAAAAATGTCGACCAACAGTCGGGAATACTCTTTCGTTGGTCTCTTCAGAATAAACGTTTCTCGATTGAATAATTTGAAAATTAAAGTATTAACGTTATGAACGTTTATTAACTATTATTTAAAACTTTTATTGCAAAAATAGAATGAGAATAGAAAGGTTTGCACTTGTAATGGTTGGAAACATAAATAGCAATAAGCATGAAGCATTGTTTGTACGAATTACGAAATATTACTGACATATGAATAGCCTAAAAGTTGGTCGACGACTGCCGACGTTTGCGAACGTTTTTTTGACGTACTGCCGATTCAAACCGTAATATTGGCGTATCTCTCCGACAGTAAATTTATTCACGAGTATATAACAAAAAATTCAATTTGGTTGAAAATTGACAAGTCGTCGCTTATTTGCACGAACAAATCCAAAATACCCCACTGTGAGCCAGCGGAGACAATTACACATTTTTTAGTATGCGTATACTCGTACATTTTTTATAGTTATAACATTTTTTTGTAAGCATCATTTTAAATTGGGTTAGATTAAATTACAACGAAAAAATAAGCTGCCAAAAATTTAGGGAGAAATGCAACTTTCTAGCAATATTCTAAGAAAGGACTGTTAAAAATAATAATAAATGGTTTAAACAATAATTAATGTTAAAGGGTATAGCCAGATAAGCATGCAAAAAATGCCCCCAAAGTGAATCAAATGTTGAGTCAGTCATTTGAAAGCATATAGTCAACAAATTTTGTTCCCAATATTCCAAACCGTTAGCCACTATGAATCTGAAAAAATGTTCAGAAATTTTAAAAATAATTTTCAATGTGCATGTTTTTTTCGCAAAAATTTTGGTAGGAAATTCAAACTGAAACAAATTTTCAAGATTTTTCGTATAATTAAACTCAAGTACTATCTCAGTTTATTACCACATTATAGACATCCACATATTGAATTTTGATGTAACCCCCCACCCCAATTTGTTCGTTTTCTGGAAAAAGAAATAGCGCAATTTTTTCAACGTGAACCTGTGCCCCTAGGCTTTTGAAATAAATATGGGGTCTTAAATGGAAAAAGCTCAGTTTTTAAAAAAATGAAAAAAAGAAGTATTTGCTACACACTTTTTGTGAATTAAAATATAGTCAACTCTTAAGGCGTATTTAAGGAATAATTTCCACTCAATTTTTTTCCATCTTTAATTTTGACACCCCCAATCTCCTTTTATTGTTCTCGGAAAATGTCCCAAAAATGGTAAATAAATAATTGACGAATGTTGATTTTTTAAAACAATTTTTGCTCTTTTGAATCGTAAAAAGTTATTATTTTCTAGAAATAATTACGTAATTCATGAATTTGAGAGCCAATATATTTTTAAAGAACATTTGGTAATTATTTAAACAATTTCGATTTGTCAAAAAAAAAATCCCTGTCAAGCGAGAAAAGTTATTATTTTCTAGAATTAATGACACAATTAACAAATGTCGAGAGTAATATTTTCTTCTTTGACTCCTTGAAAATACATTACACCTTTTTTTCATTAGCATAATTCCAAGTGGATGCAAGAATATTGAAGATTTCTTGGTTCAAGACAAATCGATTGATGAATTATTGTATATCTTAAACATTATATTAATACACTTTATTAAAGAATAAGAAAGTTATGGTAATCAATATTATAATAAAAATAGATTTTTATAGTAAAAATTTTTTCATTCTCATAACTTAAATTTTATGTGAGAATAGAAAAGATGTGTTGAATCGAGATAAATAGATTGACTTATAATATTTAAACATTTTGTTGAACCTTAAGTAAACTATGGTAATGTCTCAGGTAATGTATGATATTTGAAGAACGGTTTTTTATAGTGAAACTATTTTTATTGACATAATTCGAAATTGATGCAAGAACGTAAAAAATTCCTTGATTCAAGGCAAATCGATTGACATATAATATATTAACACACTTTATTAAAGTGTAAGGAAGTTATGCTTATTATATTATTTGAAACATCTCTTTTGAACAGAAAAACTTTTTTAATCCATCTAATCCAAAGTCGATGGATGAATAGAAAATACTTTTTGATCATAAATTTTCAAATAATATACAGTGAAACCCTTCAATAGCCCCCCCCATTCTATAGCCCTTCTGAGAATCGACGCCGCGCCGCAGGTAGGTGTAATAGGAGTTGCGCGAGGTGCGCGGGGTCTGCGGTTGTTACACAGGCGAGCACTCAGGCGTGAAAAAACAAAAGCAGAGCGGATTATAATGAGTTAGTTCCCGCCCATTGTCTGCCCGAAAATCTGCGCTATAAAAGAGTTTCACTGTAATGCTGACAATTTTTGTAAAAAAATCATAAAGTTGGGAAATTTGTCTACTATTTAAAAAATCGCTAATGCTTCCTTTATGGGGAAGCAAATACGGCTGCTAACGGGAAGCAAAGTTTTTGTGAAATAAGCACCATATCATTATAAATACAAGCAAAGTTGAAACACTCAAGATATAATTCACAGCTAGTTTCTTTTATTTATTTCCTTAATTAATGACGATCCACTGCAGGTTGTAGATTGATTTGCGATCTCAGATTTTTATTTTAAAACAAACTGACGAGATTTCGGAATGACGGATTAAATTTGCCCATTGTGGAACCGATAAATCTTGATCGTATTTAACTTGAATTCTAATCGAGTTATTAATCCCGAATTCTTGCAGGATGCACAGAAAGTTGGGAGCTGGAGCAGGCGCATGCTCGTTCAAGCATGAATCTTGGCGAAGGCGACGACGTCGAAGATGACGAGGAGGAGGCCGAGGTTGGTGGTTGATAATGCGCTCGGAGGCTGCAGTCCGTTCGCCGCAGGCCAGAAGGTCGGTGGTTGGGATTAGTACGTCATCAGCGTCATCACGTCATCAGCGAAAAGTCGGTGGTGCTCAGGATCCAGACTCCAAAGTCTAGTGGTGGGGAAGAAAGTTTCTATGGGGAAGTTTCAGCCTCTATCGCTCGTTCATCTCCCGCCTCGGCACAGTTGTTCTGCGTAGGCCTTCGAGCCTCAAGGGCTACCAAATCGAAGGACCCATCTCTCAGAGAACACCAAAACATCTATCCATTTTTGCAAAAAATTCTTTAAAAGTTTTAGAAATTTTAAAAATAATTTCACTAAGATCGGTCAAAAGTACTGAAACACTTTTTTAGTTATTTTAACTCACGGTCGATTGTTTTTAATGTTTTTTTGCCAAGAGGGAATTGTTAAAATGAGTCATTGGGCAGTTCTTTTGGTAGTCGTGATTTTTGGAGACTTCATCGGAGATGTTTTTGCTGGAAGTTGCAAAGAAGCAAAACTTTGTTGCACTGGAAGAGACTCGGCGTGTGTGGTGCAGAAGACATCACCAAATGCTATTATACAAACTTTGTCTGACAAACCGTGCTATTGTGACCACGCATGTCTCAAATTGGGTGACTGCTGTCTGGACTTCAAGGAAGCTTGCGGAGGTCAGTGTTCCTTTTATTTGCAACCAAAAATACAAGATTTCTTTTCAAGGACATTTATTTTTAAATATTACACATTCTACATTAAAAAACAGCCCAGTATGTACATTTTTTATTAAGCATAATACGATCAAGTTTTAGTTACTCTGACGGAAAAAACTTTTACCGGAAAGTACAACATTTTTACAACTGTATTTTTTTGTTGAAACATGTTCAAAATTAAAAAAAAATACAATTGAATTAAAATAGATAATGTTGTTGTTGTATTTTTCTGTAGAAAAGTAAAAATATTGATCACAAAGTTTAAGTTTCTACACATAAATGTACACATGATGTAGAAATTTTCAAATATGAACGAAAATATATACATTTTTACAAAATTTGTTTGTACTATTATAATAAATCGCAGATCAAGCAGCAATAATTTCAGTTATGTAACATTTTTTTTAGTTAAAATTTTACCTAGCTATCTGCATCTATCAAACGTAATTTTAAATCAGAGATGGTTTTTATTTTTCAAAATAATGTTACTTATTACAAATAAATGTTGAACAGTAACTTATAGAAAATGATTTTAACAAGTGTCGTTTAAACAATTGAAAAATCAGATTCTGTTTCTACAAAAAATCATCTTTAAATAAAATGCTCTCATCCCAATATTAACTTCTTTATTATGCCTATTGGTCTCCCCATGGACCTTAATTGTTTGAAAAATTGTTGATAATAATAATTTTAGTTCAAAATCATTTTTATCTACAACTAAATGATATACTGGATTATTTGTTCAAATAAATTGTTTATAACTTCATAATAAAATAATAAGTAAAAATTCATAATAAAAAATAAATAATAATCAATCATTTTGATCAACATCGAGTTTATTTGTGGAATTTGTTCAAAAATTAATAATCATATTGTAATTATTGAATTTTTATGAATAAATGACAATTGAACAATTACCATTTTGGAAAAAATTTCAGCTAGTTTGAGAGGTGTTTCCAAATTTGGAGAAGATCCAAATTTAATTTAAAACTGTAAAAGATTTCAAAAAATAAAAATTTAGATATTTGAAGATTTCCAAATAAAATTGTAAAGCTTTTTAGGAATCTTTAAAGGTCTGAAGAAAATTTAAAAAATTCTTAAGTTTGCTGGGAAAATTTTTAATGTTTTTTTTTCAAATTAATTTTGAATATTTGAAAAGATTAAACAATTATTTTGATTAATAAATGACAGCTGAACAATTATTAATTTGGAAAATAATTCAGTAAGTTTAAAATATATTGAGAAGGTTTGAAAAGATTACAAAATAATTTAAAACGTGAACAAATTTCCAACCATTTAACACACAAAGTAGATTTCTGAAGAATTCGAATACAAAATTTGTCAGCTTTTTAAGCATTTTGAAAAATTTTAAATAAATAAAACACTTGTATCAAAATTCCTAGAAAAACTCCCAGTATTGCTTTTTTTTGTTAAAAAATTAATTTAAAAAGAATATATAATATTTTCAAAATATTTAAAAAAGAATCTGGATTATTTTGAGGTACTTTTTTTTACTTTTGCAGAATTTTCAAAAAATGGTAAGAAAAATTCAAGTTCCAAATTAATAAAATTATTATCATTATTATTAGTGTGGGACGATGGTCGTGGGGGCTAAAGCGTAGGCTTTGGACCCACTCCGTCGGCTTGCGGGTTCGATTCCCGCCTCGCACTCTGGAAGAGCCTCGGCGGCCCATGCGGTGAACACTAGCCTAGCAAGGGAGTTGTTGTTCATCTCCGGAGAGTCGTGGGACCGGTACCTCTAGAGAAAAAGGTTTTTCTCTAAGTACTTAAAGCTGTTGCTCTAGGTGGTTCGGAACCCACCTTCAACTGTAGGTCCCCCCTTCCACCACCAAGTAAGTGTGTGGAGGGTGTGTAAAGGAATAAAGAAGAAGGTGCAAGAAAAATGTAATTTTAATGTATAAATTAATATTTTTGGCTTAAAACTGCTTAAAATCACATATAATTTTAAAAATTTATAAATGTTTTGATTCATTCTTCAATTCATAGCATTTAAAATAATAGCGTAGAATTAATTATTTTTGTAATCTTTTAGCTGTATAATATATAAAAGTTAAAATTTAAAATGATGCAGTTTGACGGCTTTAATTTAAAAAGTTTAAATTTGAAAAGTATTAAAAGCTTCCATTTTATACGCCTAAATTATTGTGCGTTTAACATTTTTTAAACTGTAATTTTGAAATTCTAAAGTATGCATTGTACTTTGAGTTTTAAGAAGATCCAAACTTAATTTAAAACTGGAAACGATTTCAAAAAATAGAAAAATAATTGAGATTTTTGAAGATTTCGAAATGAAATTTTGAAGCTTTTTGAGGATCTTTAAAAGTTTTAAGAAAATGAAAAATTTTTTATGTTTGCTGGGAAAATTTAAAATGATTTTTTACGTTGAAAAATTAATTTTAAGAGAATATTTTTAAAAAATGGTGGGATTAATAAATAACTATGGAACAATTATCAAATTGGAAAACAATCGAATCAGTTCAAAATATATTTAAAAGTTTTGAAAAGATTCAAAAATAATTTAAAACGTAAAAAGATTTCAAAACGTTTAAAACACAATGTAGATTTTTGTAGATTTCGAACACAACATTTATAAGCTTTGTAAGCATTTGGAAAGGTTTTAAATTAGTATAACATTTGTATCAAAATTCGTAGAAAACCTCACATTAATTTTTTGTAGTACAAAAATTAATTTTGAAAGTATATTTAATAAGATTTCCAAAATTATAAAAACTTCTTGGTCCAAAATAATTAATATATTATTTGATTCCTGAAGTTTTTTTAAAATAATTTAAAATTGCTTAAAATGATATAATTTTGAAAATTTATCAATGTTTTAATACATTCTTCCATTCATATAATTAAAAATAATCGCGTGGATTTTCTCTTTTTAAATTTTCTAACTGTACAACGTATAAAAGTCAACAATAAAAATTTTGCAGTTTAACGGCTTTCAAGTAACATATTTTCAACTGAAAAGTGCTAAAAAGCTTCCATTTTATATGCGTAAATTATTGAGAGTTTGAATTAACATTTTTTAAGCTTTAATTTTCAAAGTTTAGAATTCAAAAGTATGTATTTCACTTTGAGTATCTTAATTTCCGATTCAGTTTTTATAACTTCAAGTGAATACATTTTTTATTTTCAAGAGTTGGAATCTTTTAATTTCAATGATCATGGTCTATTTTTTGTTAATTGTTTAATTTTTATTGGTAGTCAAAAAGTTGTTCGTTTTCGACTTTAGATTATAAATATTGAGAAAATTGCAATTAAATAATTGTAAATGACATACACTCCGAGTCTCAAATAATAACTGTTTCGGGAGTTGCCTCGCACTGGCCTTGTTACTAAATCGGTTCCTTGGAAAAATAAGCAGTCAGGGGCGCCTGAACCGTTTACAATTGGAGTATACGGTTTTTAATTGTATATCTGTTTTCTAATTGATTGCCATATATTTGAAAGAACAAAACTTCAAATCATTTTAATTCAAAATTATCTCATCGCTATGTTCTAAATAATTCGTCTCATTAATATAAAAAGTTGCACTTTCCTATAATTTTGGTTGTAAGATATTGTATTTATTTTCAGATTGCTGTAAAAATAGATCTAGTTTTTGTACTTTTTTGTAAAGAATTCTCCATCAGGGAATTAAAAAATTAAAGACTGATCTATAAATATATGACATATTTAAACGGAAAGCACATGAAGTCATTAAAATCAGGTTTCCCGGTCAACTATGGACTGGAAAGGAAATTATAACAACAGGTTACGATAGTAATCCGATTGTACTGAAAAATCCATTAGGAGCTTTAATTTTGTTTGTCTTCTTTAATGAGTTACTTAGCAACGGCTTTCTTTCGCGAAAGACTTTTGTTTTTATGTCCTCCATTGGCGCTTATTCTCTTTACTTGGAGACGGGACGCACTTGCTAGAGTAGTTCGCCTAGTTTACTTGTTGCGTCCCAGACATGCAATTACGACTTGACCGATTTCTCTCACCACTAGTTAATTACAGACACTGCTTTAGTCTCACTTTTTCAAGTTTAAAGACCTCGCGATTGTTCTACTTTGCTGCTTTTCTCTCATCCTACGCTTGTGACGATCAAGTTTTAATCTTCGTTTCATAGAAGAGTCTTCTTGCTTTTTGTTACTGAGGAAACTTTGCAATAGCGGTCCTTTAAGACTCGGTCTTAACAACAACGATACCTGAAATTTAAAATGTTTTGAAGCGAAAAGAAGATAACTAAGCCGCTCTTGAATCAGGGTCTAGAACTGTGTGCAACTCGATGCACTTTGTGCAGTTCCAATTTTAAAGTGTGCAGTTTTAAACTGAAAAGTTTTTAGTTGAATATTTTTTTTTTTTTTTTGAAAAAAAACCGCCGCGGAAAACAGAATTAAAAAAAGTACTAAATAGCTAGCCAATGACAATGATACACATTAGGGCGGAGTGAAAATGATAGCATTGAGGACTCGGATTCTAAAACCGCTTATCGATTTTTTCGCTCTCAGGCGATTAACTGTAATTTAGAGAACACGGCGCCTCAATTAGTAAACAAAAATTCTAATCCGTTAACATCTTCTGTTCTCTTGCTTGATTTGAAAATTGAAATTTAGGGAAATTCAAAAAATTTCCTATTGCTTCGAAAATTATGGTGAATTTTGTCTATGTACCGTTTTTGCTAGTGAATAATAATAAAAAATTATAAATAAAAAATAAATTTTTACTCAATTTAGAATTTTTTTAAATGGCCGAAAACGTGTTTTTTCATCAAAGAAACATGCTATTATTTTTTTTTCGACACAAATTTGTTTAGGGGTGTTTCAAATATTCAATAATAGTGAATTTTACGTTTTTTAGCGACTGTGACAACTTGCTAAGAATAAAAAAAACAATTTCGAAAAAAAAAACAAAATGATACCATCTTTGTTTTATTTAGGCTGAAAAACATCAGGTTCGAGGTATTCATTTCCGGAGAAAGAAAATCTGGATTTTTTTCGACATTCAAATTTTAACGCTTGCCATCGGACACTTCAAAATCCCATTTAATTAACATGGGGAAATTTTGGATTTTCAAAAAATTGACCTCATACTTCAGACTTTGATCGAAACCTGCCAAGTTCGTTATGGATTGAAGTGAAGTTTCTATGAAATAAAACCGTACTAATAACTTTTATGTTTACCCTCTCCTACAGCGTCGCAAATGTGTTTCAATCAAACCCTGAAATTTAATGTTTAAAATCAATTTTCCGAAAATTCGAACATTCCCTATGGTAATCAAGTGGGATTTTGAAGAGCTCGGTGGCACGTATTATAATTTAAATTTCGAAAAAAAAACATTAAGGACTTTCTGCCTCCGGAAATGGAAATAGGGGGGGGGGGGGCGACTTCACCTGTAGTTTGAAAAGCGTTTTTTGGACCACCCTAGTGTGAATAGGGCTCAATAAAAAAACATGTTTTTGGCCATTATCAAAGAATTCTAAATTAAGAAAAAAATGTTCTTTTCAATTTATAATTTTTCATTATTATTCGCCAGAAAAAACCGTACATACAAAAATTTCGATTTCTTGATTCATTTACAGTTTAAACCCCATAAAAGGAAAACTAAATAGGAAAATATTTAGGGCTTAGAGGTCCCTCAAAATTATGAAGTAGCATTAATCACACAACCTCAAAAAAAATAGATTGTTCGACGGACCAGGTTTGTCCATTCTTTCGTATTATGGTTCGCTGAATCCGTATCCAAAGTCGGAATGCCAAAGTTAGTTCTTGTTTTCCTCGCAACCTAAAAAAACTCTTTTTTTCGTACATTTCACAGCTTCACACAAAAAAGGAGGATGTCTGATGGTACCAGACTAGTTCATTCTCACATACTTTGAGTAGCTGAATCCGAGCCCGAAACAAAAATTTTTAATGACTTCCTAAATTTCCCAAAAAGAAAATAGAAAATTTTAAAGCAAAAATGTTCCATTTTGTAAAATTACAAAGTTTTAGAAAAAATTTGTGTAAGCTTCAAAGCTTTGAAGGTGTTTCCTGAGAAAATTGAAAACCAAGTTTTGTATTAAAAAGTTAATTTTAACAGATGATTTAAAAAGATTTTAAACAATTAAAAAAAGATGTTGAAATTTTTCGAAAAAGACTGGTTAATTTGAAGGAACTTTTTTGAATTTTGAAAGATTTTTATAAATTTTAGGATTATTTGGATTTATTTTAAAACATATTTATTAATTTTAGAAGTTTTTAAAGGATTAAAAATATATTTAAACTTCGGAATATTTCTGAAAATGCATAAACTATTCTGAAATTTCTTCCAAACTTCTACAAGTGCAAAATATGAAATTTTCTGGAAAATAATTGTATATTTCTCGACACGTCTTAAATCTTCAAAAATACTTTTGAGTTTTGTTAAGAATTCTAAATTATATTTATATAACCTTGAAAGCAAATAAAGAAATAAACCTAATTTTTATTTAGTATTGAAAATTATTTTTACATTCTCATCATTTTTGATTGAGAAAGTATTAGAATTGTCCGAAATTTGACGTCACACTTTTTTAACGAATCTCCACGTTTGGAGACCCCTTGAATCCGAAAATTAGTTTTTTACGATGGCGTCTGTTTGTCTGTCTGTCCGTCCGGCTGTCCGTCCGTCCGCAAACATGATAACTCTCGAAAAAATGAACGGATCAAATCCATCTTTGGTACACTTTTTTTAGGTTCTAAAAGAACGGACGAGTTCGTTAAAAAGCCATTTTTGATAAAAATTCAAAAAGTGAGCGTATTTTGAAAATTTTTGAGACCACTTTTTTCTGAATTTAAAAATTCTATGTACGGATATTTATAGTATTGAAAAGAACAAACAATTGATCCGAAATACTGTTTTCGATAAAAAGAAATTCCTCAGAGTTATAGCGTTTTCAAAAATTTTAAAACCAACCGAAAATCAAAATTTTAAGCCAAAAAAACGGACGATATGAAAAAAAAGTCAAGAAAAGAAAAACATTTTTTTTGAAAGTCCTACAATATAATCATAACAAATTTTTGGATTTTCTTGAAAAATCAAAAATTCAAATTTTAATTGCACAATAAATAATGAAAAATCGAAAATTCTATTTTGTGGACAAACTATGTAGGATACGAAAAAAGATGAATCAACCAAAATTGTTATCCCAGAAAAGATCTACAATTTCGTGAAAAATCACTTCTCGATAGGATGCGTACTTTTAGTTTTATTCGTGAAAAATAACGTTAAAAAAATAAAATAAAAAACAAATAATGTAGGAAAACGACAAAAGTTACGAGAAAAAAATCCAACAAAACCTGTTCACAAATGTCTGTCGGAAATCGAGGGCGCAGCGCGAGTCTCACGATGAGAATGTGTACCTCAAAGCCTAAAGAGCTTTGAGAAACGTAATCTTTGACTATACTTAATTAAGTAGACAATTCAGAATATGAAGACGCATATAAATACTGCCATCTAAAAGAGATCTTTTTGACAAAGTTTTTTTCAAGCATTCCAAATGCAAAGAATAAATATCCGAGCGCGAAACGCGAGATTCAACCGTCGCGCGCCCTAGGCGCGCTCAAACCTGCGAGTGAAGCGAGCCGCGCGCGTAGGGTCTGACGAGAATGTGCCCGCGAAGCGGGCCAATTTTTTTTTTTTAAAGTAAAGTTTTCCAATATAGTTGCTTTCAAATTTAAGACTAGTTTGGAGACATTCAAGCTTGAAGCTAAATAATTTTAGGGATGAAAATTGAACTTGTTTAAATTTAAGATCCTTAAATTTGGAATCATCCTTGAACATGTAAAATTTTGAAAACGGCGTTATATCTAAGGCTTTTTTATTTGAACTTCTCAAGTTTCAATAATAGTTTTAGTAATAGGAGACAGTATAAGATAATATTTTTCTAAATAACACTCTTTAAGAAAATAAAGGTCGTCTCAGCTTTAAAGAGTTTTCCTTAGTTTTCCTTGGTTCGAATTTCTCAATTTTCACATCTAAAAGACCGAGAGAAGCATAAATGGGAAACGAGTATGAAGCGAGGCAAAATGTAAATGTGGGAAATTCGTGAAGTTACTACGTGTAACTTTATTGCGATCATGTCTTACATAGGGTGTCTTGCCGTATGCGCTGTACGTTAGCAATTTCTCATTCAACTCTGCTTATTTCCTTTGCATTTTACAATTTATACGAGCGTAATTTGAGCGTTACTTGCACGCGCGCTTTAATTCGTGACATGCATTATGAACGAGGAATGAAATTTCAGTATTGTGAAATTACTGTTTTAAATTAATAAGGCTAATTGTGTCTATTATTTTTTTAGATTTGATAACACTTTAGGTTGGAATTTAGATTTAAATAATCGAATAAGGTAAAATATAATGTTTTAATATTATTTGAATCTACAATGTGTTTAGTTTAACCCTTCGCGTTTTTTTAGTAGGGCATTTCGCTGGATATTGATGCATAGGGTAGTCTAAAAATGGATTGGAAAACTGTTTTCTTCGTATTTTAATTCGTATGGTTCTCAAATTTGTTCGAATCAAAGTATTTTAAAAAGTTACTTGTAAATTAATTTAGTTACGATTTTTTTAGTAACTTGAAAGTTTCATTTTATTTATTTATAAGTTATTTTGTGTTATTTGTACATCTCCTATTAAGAGAGATTTAGGGGTCAGTTATAGTTAACAATTATTTTCTTTTGGTAGAGGATTCAGCTATTTTGTTAAAAATTCTGCTTTTTTGGTTGAATTCAAGTATGGTAGACTTCAAATAAAAATCTTTATCGGTTGAAATAATATCAAATATTATATTTTTCGTTAAGAATTAATCTAATTTGGTTGAGGGTTGAACAAATTAGTTGAAAATTAATGACGTTGTTAAAAATTCAACTATTTTGGTAGAACGTTTAACTATTTGGTTGAAAAGTAACTTTTTTGTAGAAAGTTCATCTTTTTGGCTTGAAAATTTCACAATCTTGTGGGAATTTTTATTTCTTTCATGCTTTAAAAATTCGGCTTTTTCGTTTCAATATTTATCTGCTTTTGGTAAATATAATTATTCAAAGTTTCTTGTGAAAGTTCAAAAACATTTTGGAAGATTTCAGATATATTATATTTAAATTTCAACAAAAAAGTTAATTTGCAACAAGTTAGTTAAATCTTCAACCAAAAAAGATGAATTCTCAACGAAAAGTGTAAAAATTGTTTATATTTAAACCAAAAATAGTTTTTATTCAAAATCGAAAGTAGTTGAATTCAACCACAGAAGAAGAATTTCCAACCATAAAGATTTTTTTTAGTAAAGAAAGAAAAGAAATGCAACCAAATTATAATTTGAGGGGAGAAATAATTTTCAATGCCAAATAAAAGTCAGGTTTATTTGTTTTGAAGGTTATTAAAACATCATTTTTCTAGGACTCTTGAGAAAAATTAAAAAGATTTTTGAATATTTGTGATGTGCTAACAAATATTAAAAAAAATCTGAAGTAAGTCTTTCATTTTGCAGGATTTTACAAACTTTTAGAATAAATTCGAGTCAGTTTAAAAGATACTTACGGCTTGTATAAGTTATTATTCCGGATCTAATTATTTAGAAAATTTATGAAAATCTTGCCAAATAAAAAATTACTTTGTAACCTGCCAACTTCTTTTCTGACAATTTTGACATTTTTTTTTGAAATTTTAGAAGATGTTTTGAAATGTTTCAAAATTATACTTGATTAAATATCAGTTATTAGTTTAAAAATGTTTTTTTCTTTCAACAAAGTATAAAAATTAAGGTGCTGCAGAGTTTTTTCAAGAATTTATCGAATTTTTCCATTATTCTAACAAATTATTTTTTAATTGCGGGACAATTGTTCCTTAAATTTCGTTTTCCAATCGTTGAGTTTGTCGTCAGTCAAGTAGGTAATATATCTTTAATGTCTCATAATTTAAAAAAATTGTGAGTGAATTAGACTTCTTAATCTTAATCAAATAGCCTAATCCTCAACCAAATCAGATTAATTTTCGACCAAAATAGTTCAATTTTCAAACAAAAAAGGGAGATTTTTTATCAAACGAGATAAATTTTGAAACAGGCAACCCTAACTAAAGAGTAAAAAAAAAGCCGAAAATTTCAGTATAACTCGGAACTTTCTAGCATCTTTTAAGAGAAGATAATTATAAACAATAATTAATTGTTTAAACAATTATGTTTGTTAACTTGCCTTTATTATTATAACACTATACATAAAATGTGGACAAAAATTAACAATTTCATAAAAACTGCAACTATCAAGCATAAGAGTGAAAGAAGATAGTTATAAACAATAATCATTTGTTCAGGCAATTAGGTTTCTTAAATTGTATTAATTATTGCCTTATAGTACCACACCTCTCGAACGCGGATCAAAAACTTCAAAGAAGTTTTTTTCTAAAACAAAAAATAGTGCATAGCACTGCCAAAACTTGTATACTTTAAGACACCTATTAAAGCATATTAATGATTTTTTCGAAAAAAATATCTCGCGGAAAAGAGTTTTTTCTAAATAGCCAAATTTAAAAAATCACCATTTTTTTATTAAATTTTTTTGCCGATTTTTTGATAAACAAATAAAAACTATCTAAAAAAATGTTCTCTATTGATATTAACAACTTGGCAGAGTTATTTAGTATTTTTCTATGAAGATGTGCATATTTGAATTTTGAGCTTTGATTTTTGCAATTTTTTGAAAAACTGAAAAAGAATGAAAAATTAACAAAATGACGACGGTTTTTCTAAAAATATTAAAAGTCGAAATCTAACAAAAAACAGTTATATTTTTTGGCATTTTTAAAAATTTGACATTCTATAACAAAGACATGCTTTGAATTTTATGTGGGCTAAACAACTTTTGGGGACAGGAGAATTTTTTTCAAAGAGTCGAAATTTCTCATATTTACGCAAACAACGACAGATACGGAAAAGTATTAGGAAAAAAGTTTCTAAAGCTAAAAAAAGTTTTATCAAAAATACATCTATCTCTTTTTTTTTCATACCTTGGCTCGGTTACGAGAAAAATTATTGAATTATATTTTTAGGTAGAAAAATTCTATTGGCCTAGAAAATGACTTAACCCGCATATAAAATATTAGGAAATATTTTTTTCAAGGTTTCAAAATTCATAACAATGATAGGATTTCGGAAAAATATTCGCTACATCTTCAGTTCATTTAATTTTTTTAAATAACTTTTTCAACGAGTCAACCTTAAATCTTTTTAAAAAAGTATAAACAAATAACTAGTTTTGGTCAGAATTTAATTATTTTCAAAAACTAAATGAGTTCGAGTGGTACAGAATTTTGTTCCCGAAAAAATAAACTATCGTTCATGAAAATTGTATAATTTTTTGAAGTTTGTTAAGGAACGATAAGAACGGAACTTTTGTTGAACATTAAATGTTTTAAATGAGCAATTGTTGTGCGTATCCACTTTTCTCGTGAAAAATAACACTGCCCTACATGAGTTTTGCGAATAAGATGGCACCTAGTGTTTCCAAATAGATTTTTCGTGCTAAACACGAATTTCAAAAATTTCTCATCACGTCACGTTTTTGGGAAAATAGGGTTTGCAACTTCTAAAAACGGTAGTTTCAGCAATTTTTGAAAAATTGTAGAGCTGAACCATGACGTGCTACAAACTTCACTCATATCAAAAATTAAAGGCTGAAACAAGCCCTTTCAAATGAGCCGTATGCTAAATTAATCGCTTGCACTCTTAGAGCGGGGCGTGTGTTTTTGTTTAGGGGTGGAAGAAGAAAATGAAAACAGAAAGAATTTTAACATACTTACAGCCACGTCCAGACATAATAAAGTGTGCAGTGCTGTTAAAGGTTTTGAGGGTCGCTGATTGCGAATAAGCAGTTAGGTTTGGAAAATTCCAAATGACGGTTCCGATATAATGAATCATTTTTTCAAAATTTGATCGTATTCGCATGAAACTTGTTACGAATATGCAGTTAAATTAAAAAATTCAAAATGGCGGAACTAATATGGAGGACGATTTTTTGAAATTCAAACGGATTCCTTTCTGTTTTCATTTTATTCCTCCACCCCTAGACAAAAATACACCTTCGCTCTAAGGGTGGGCATACGATTAAGTTAACATAGGGCTCGCTTAAGATGGCTTGTTGCAGCCTTTAATTTATCATATTAGGAAATTTATAGCAGGTCATGGTTCATCTCTATAATTTTTCAAAAATGGCTAAAAACGCCGTTTTTAGGGAGTTTCAACCCCTATTTTCGCAAAAATGTAACGTGATGGGAAGTTTTTGAACCTAAATTCGTGTTCAGCACGAAAAATCCATTCGGAAAAACTAGGTGCCATCTAACTCGCATCAAAAACATTAAAATTTGCAGGACAGTGTAATCTTTTCTCTTTTAAGAATGCCATATACGTAATAACGTTGCAATTCTTCGAAGTATAATTTAAAAAAAAATACCGTGTCTTCTTTCTTCATTCCTATAATACCTTAAGTTTTGGAATAATTCGAATGAAGCACCAGCGAGCAATATTAAAAGTTTGGTTTTAGTTCACTCTTCCTTTTGCGCCCTCTCATTCTATTTTTTTCTAATGTTGATTTAAGACCTTTTTTGTTTTCTGATTTTGGTTCTTAAAATGTTGAATCAGGAAGTAGATTTCATATTGATCTTGAAATAATACAATTTTTATTGAAACTAAAAAAATTACAAAAAAGCACACGCTCATACACACATACACACACGCACATAAAATACTTTTTAATTTTTTCGTTTTCATGAAGATGTGATAGATTGAAACAAAAAATCCCGAGTGGAGTAAATAATAAATTTGCGAGAGTTTTTTAGAACATCGAAATTAGAAAGTTTTATGTTTACAGAATAGAACTTGGAACAGGTATTTTACGATTTGAGTACTAAATATTAATAGCAGAATTTTATTTTTCAAATCCTGGTGCTACCAGAAACTGCTATAAAAGCGGCTACATTATTTTTTATTACACGACACAATTTTTGAATTGCTGACGGAATAAAAGTTGCGAGAAATTGGAAAGTTCATGGTCCTTTGGTTCTACGAGTTCTGAAGTGATACATTGCATTTCAAGACTATCGCCATAAAACCTTTGAACTCGAAAGCAAATTGGAATGTGTAAACGACCCTATAAAATTTGCATGCAATACGTCTTTAGTGAAATATTCCTGGAAGTGTAAAAAACCTTCCTCTATTGTCCATAACTCTGTTGCAAATTTCAATGTACTCAAAATTTGTCTTTTGAAGTCTAGATCTATTTCTCGAATTTTTTCATGGATATCAACTTTATTTGGATTTGGATTCTAATTAAAGACAAGTTCCCTCTTTAGCGAGAGAAAATACTTCTTAGAAAAAAACCTTGGTCATTAAAATCCTTTAATTTATACTTTCGAATGTATCTGCTTTTCCTTTTAGTGCAGATCGTTTTGCTAATACTTTATGGTTGAAGCGTCAAACGTAAGTTAGATTTCTACCCGTTAATGAAGACGCACTTATTTCGCCTTCAACCCGAAACCCCTGGTTGATTTCGCGGTTCGTTAACCAGTGTTGCCTCAAAATGTCTAGGTGTTGATACAAAGGCTATACTATGAGAATAATGAACGTCGCGGGTCAAACGTGCGGTCCACATAAAGTGGAAGGCCTCGCCAAAACGCCCACAACCCACACAATACACACCCCTCACTCTTGCTTGAACACATTCACGCACACGCGTCCCTAGGAATACAAATCGGCTGTCAACAATGCATCCTGTCGATCGTTAAAAAAAAAGAAGGAACAGGAAGAAAAGCTTGCTGCAAACAAATTGTTTTC
Organism: Belonocnema kinseyi; assembly: GCF_010883055.1. Taxonomy (NCBI): domain Eukaryota; kingdom Metazoa; phylum Arthropoda; class Insecta; order Hymenoptera; family Cynipidae; genus Belonocnema; species Belonocnema kinseyi. Next base: position 122,470,254 of record NC_046659.1, on the reverse strand, counting down.
TGTTTGTTTATTTTGGTAAGGGAACTAAAAAAGGCAGACATTGGCTCAGGCATAGGAAAAGAATCGGGAAAAAATATTGTCTTCACTGATGTGGATTCAACATTTTTCTTTGCATGATTTTCGTCGAATTTAATGTTTACAAAATTAGTCAAGTTCAAAATTTGGGATATTTAAAAATTTAAAGGCTTTGTATTTAAAAGGTTCCAACTTTTAAAAGGGTTGCATTTTCAAGATTTTAAGCTTGTATTTTCTTTTAAATTGTAGCAAGGTATTTTCCTTACACCTCGCCTCTTCCGTAATTCCCACCTCTCACTTCCCCTCAATTTCCTTGCCCCCTTTATCAAAACTCCCATAATTCATTCCCGTTACTTCCATTGTCTCCTTCTCCTTCCCTTAACTCCTTCTCCTTCCTTTGTTTCCTTCTCCTCTTTTTCTATCTTTGGCCCTTCCCTACTTCCTTTCCCCTTTGAATTTTAAATATTTTATCTAACCTTTGGAACACTCTAATTTTCCTTTAGATTTAAGATCTACGAAATTGCTCATGTCAAATCTTTGAGAATCTCAATTTAAGAATTTTGAGATGTATGCATTTTTAATTTAAAAATTAACCAATTTCTTTTTAAATCTGGAAATTTTAAAATAAAACACCAGGTCATGGTGTCAGAGTAATTAGTATTTGAATAATAATAATATACTGTGGTGTAAAAATAACAATATGGGGAAAATAAAGGAACTCGTATTTTAGCTCAATCAAATTTTTTTCTCGATTTCTTATAATCATTCGAAAAATAACTGTGAATTCTCATCCTGGACAAAAAGTTTTTTAAAAAGTGCACTGTTTTCCAAACGTTCTTAGGTATTTGTGAGTTTATTTTTCTCGTCTAGGTAATTATTGCTTTTTGAAATAATCCCCTAACAAATTTGAAAAAAAATGGCGGGCGTTTATTATTTTGGAAATATTGAGTTTTTGCATTTTTCCCTCTTTAAAAAACAAAAAGTTTTTTTTGTTTTTGTGAATGGCTCAGCTCAAATAAAACTGAGAGAATGCCTTTTTTATATTAGCAGAAACTATTTACAAATATTTGAAAAATAAAAAGTTGGCGTTTACCTAAAAATCAGTTTTATAGTTGCTCAACATTTTTCGATTCCAGGAAAATATTATTTCTTCAAATGCAATTTTTTCTTTTTCTCTTGTAAACGATGCAAAATATTCGAAAATTTAAATTTATAACAGCAGCCGCAATTTTGTCAATTTTTCAAACAATTAAAGAATTTTGGTGATCAATAAAAAGAGCAAGAATTCCCGTCTAGAATAAAAAACAAATTTCAAAATACCTACGCTGGTTCGAAAAAATGCTGAAATTTTGATCAAACTTTTTGTCAAATTTTGAAACTGCAGGTAATTTTCGATTAATTGTAACAAATCCGCACCAAAATTTATTTTACAAACTGTGAAACAAATGTTCCTTTATTTTTATCATAGAATTATATATCCAAATACTGCTGCCTTAAATTTAAGATCTTCAAGCTTTCAGCGTTTTTTTCTCAAATCTGTCGATGATAAAAATTACAATGGATGATTGCAAATCTTGTCGTTTGTAAATTGAAAGCTTTCGACATTAGAGTTTTTAATAGGATGAAAATTTGATAATTTTTTTTTGAGCTAAGTCAGATTCGGACGCATTGCATTTGAAAACTTTTAATTTTGAAAATTAAACGGTTAAATTTTGTTGAGCTTGAGAATTTGAATGCTAGAAATTTCAAAGCTTTCGGATTTTTAATTTTTCCCTCGATTTTTATGAAGGGATTACATGCAGAAAAGAGAAAAATAACCGAGAAACAAAAGATTTCATCTGCTAGTGTGGATTCAACCTTCTTTCTTGTAAAGCTCATTCTCCTTTTTCTGGCGAAACTTCAAAGAAGGGAAAATGTGAAAAAGGTGCTGAGAACCGTTTGATTTTCCGCATCCGTTACCACGATGCTACACAATTTTCCGTTTCCATTGACCCGCTGTAGCAAAAAAATAATTTTGAGAATTCATGTCGTACGAGCTGAAAGCAAGTTTTTTCTTCACTTGAATAAAATAAAATTATCATTTATCATAATTAAAAAGGTTTCCGAACCATTTCACAAATTCTCTGGGGTCCCTTTTTGATCTACAAAACATTTTTTCTGCAAATTACAAAGGCTTAAATTGAAAAAGCCTATTTTTTGTATAGCAACCATTTTTAGTATGCGTATTTGAATTTTGTGTATTGTTTATTAAAAGCACTGAAATGTTTTCTTTAAATCTTTGTAACTTTTAGCTTAATTAAAAATATTATCAATTTTTATTATGAAGTTTCCTTTTAGATTGTGGTAGCGGTTTTTCTGAAAATATTAAAAATCGATTTTCTTGGAAAACCCGATCATATTACCTTCTCATCAGAGAAGGTATTATATTTGTGTGAAATTTGACCCCCCCCCCAGTTTTTGTCAAATGTCCACGTTTCGAGACCCCCTGAGTCCGAAAAATAGGTTTTTACGAATTTGTATGTTTGTATCTCTGCCTGTCTGTGTTCCTGTATGTGTGTATTCCTGTATGGCTGTATGTCTGTATGTCTGTCTGTCTGTATGAATGTCTGTCTGTGAACTCGATAACTTTTGAAAAAGTTAATCTATCATATTGGCCTTTGGTACACTCGTTAAGTGTCCTTAACTAAAGGTTAAGTTCGCTAGCAAAGTTCGCTACAAGATTATCATAAAAACTTTTTGAATTTTCTTGAAAAATTCAAAATTCAAATTTTGACAGTATACAAAATAATGAAAAATCCAAAAATTACATTTTTCGGCAAAACTATGCAAAATACGGTAAAAGATGAGTGCACAAAAATTGTGCATTTGAAAAAGATCTACAAATTTGTCATCAACCACTTTTTGGTAGGTTGCGTAGTTTTGGCTTTAATCACGAAAAACATTATTCACAGTAAAAAAAATCTGCCAGCTGCGTGGACAAATTCTTATCACAACTTTTGTTTTTTAATTTCTTTTTCGCCTCGTGCGCGGGGCTTCAAAAATGTAAATTTTCATGTTTTTGATGTATGTTTCGAGTAAAACTAAAAACAGAACTATCAAAAAAGTATTCATGACAAAAAAATCTTTTTTACATTCTCATCAGAGAAGGTATTATATTTGTGTAGAATTTGACCCCCCCTAGTTTTTGTCAAAGGTCCACGTTTTGAGACCCCCTAAATGCGAAAATCAGGTTTTCACGAATGTGTCTGTCTGTATGTCTCTCTGTCTGTGAGCACGATACGTTTGAAAAAAATTAATCTATTAGATTGGCTTTTCGTAAACTCTTTTAGTGTCCTAAGCTAAATGCCAAGTTCTTTAGTCAGAACTTTTGGATAAAAATACTAAAAGTGAGCCCATTTAAAAAAAACGCTTAACGCACATTTTATCATGATTAAAAAATTCTGTGTACATTAGGGTGGCACAAAAACGCTTTTTTTAGAAGGCAACGATCCCCTCAATTTCATTCCAAATCCAAAAAAAGAAATTCCCTAATTTTTATTTTTTTTTCTTCGTTTTTTGATTTTAACAGGTGCCGGTTTTGAATTGAAGTTTCCCATGTAAAATGCATGGGGAAAAAAAACTTTTTTGAGTTTTTGGAATCATTTTGTAGTGTTTGAAAAAATGTGACGGGGAAGTATGGAGGCCTGTTAAGCATTATCCAACGAAGAATTTAATGTATTAGACATATGGGGTTGACACCTCTAACACACCCTCACGAGTACCCGAAACTACCCTTAAAACAGAAACTGTCAATTCTTCATGAAATCGACCTTTTGAGTACTGTATTCTCTTATTTTTTTACTTAAAATTATCACTATTGGTCTAGTGGCATACTTATCATTATTGTTTAATTAATTATTAATTATTTAAACAAATGAAATTTCTTAACATTTTTTTTCGAAAATTTGTCTCCCCTCTTAAAATTTTTACTTTTAGTCTAGTGAAATATTTATTAACATTAATTCATTCATTTTTAATTATTTAAACAAATACAATTTGTTTGAATAATTTCGTTTCGAATTTTTTAAAATAAAAATTATTTCTGTGGGTCTAGTGGAATATTTATCAGTAATAATTAGTTACTGATCAATAATTAATTTAATAATAATTGATTCATCAGTTATATTCAAGTAATGATTTTTATTAAAATTTTTTTAAAAATAAAGTTAATCAAACAATGTTAATAAATATTCCACTGAAAAAATATTAATAATTTTTATTAAAAAAATTTAAACAAATTCTATTTGTTTAAAAAATTGAAAATTAATGAAATAATGTTAATAAATATTCTACTAGACTAATAGTAATAGTTTTTAAGGAAAAAGAGAATTTTCGAAAAAATTGTTTAAACAAATTCCATTTGTTTAAATAATATAAAATTAATCAACAAAGGTTAATAAATATTTCTCTAGACTAATAGTAATAATTTTTAGGGGGGAAAACGAATTTTGGAGGAAACAAATTATTTAAAAATATTCCATTTGTTTAAATAATTTAAAATTAATAGACCAATGATAATAAATATTCCACTAAACCAATATTAATAATTTGAAGTAAAAAAAGACGAGAATACGTTGTTCAAAAGGTCGATTTCATAAAGAATTGACATTTTTTGTTTTAAGGGTAGTTTTGAGGAACTCGTGGGGGTGTGTTAGGGGTGTCAACCCCATATATCTGATACATCAAATTCTTCTTTGGATAATTCTAAACAGGCCACAATATTTTCCCGTCACATTTTTCAAACCATAAAAAATTATTTTAAAAACTCAAAAAAGTGATTTTTCCCCATGCATTTTAATAGGATACTTCAAGTCAATCTCGGCACCTGTTAAAATAAAAAAAAAAGAAAAATAAAAAATTAGGAAATTTTTTTTTCGGATTTTGAATAAAGTGGGGGAGGGGATCCTTGCCCTCTAGCATGCAAAAAAATGTTGCCATGCATTTTTGGACCACCCTAGTGAACAGTTGTTCTTGAAAATAGTGCTTGAAAATAAAAATGTTACTTTTCAATAGCCCTACAAGATTATCATATCAACTTTTTGAATTTTTTTTGAAAAATTCAAATTTTGACCGCACAAAAACTAATCAAAAATTGCATTTTGCAGTCCAATTATGTCAGATAGGAAAAAAATGATAAGACAAACATTGTGCACCCAAAAAATATCTACAAATTTGTTATTAAGCACTTTTTTATAGGTCGCGTAGTTTTTTTTTTTTTTTTTTTATAAAAAAAACATCTTGTGATTCAAATATAACGTTTTAAAAATTATACAAAAAGTTCTCTTACTCTCGAAATATGTATTTGTTTACCAATATTGCTTAAATAACTGCTAAGCAAACAACCATTCCTAACTAATTATAATCACACGTTAATATCTGCCATATTTCATACACAGCTATAATATTCACATTAAACAAAAGCCATATTATGGTTTTCAAGTAGCTAATAATTGCGAATTACGAAAAAGTTACTTAGTGGGTTAGAGTGAGACGAAAAATTGTTTATAATGATATAAACAAATCAATGAATGAGAATAACTTTCTCGTAATTCACAATATTTGGCGATAGAAGATATTTAAGTGCAATTATAATTATTTGAGAATGGTTGTTGCTTAAAAATTATTTAAACTTTTTCATGAATAGGCTTAATTGATTTTGCAAAATCGCAACTAGACATGTCTTGCCAAAGATAGGTTTCTGTCACATTTTTCAAATTACAAGAAACTGTTAATTATTTAAATAAGTTTTATGAAAAATGCGCATTTTGACTATATTGATTCATGTTCATTTATAAAACAACATCTATATTAGTAAATAATTGATCTGTCGTACGATTTTTGTCCAAAAAATTTCATCAACTTTCTTTCAATAAATGATGAAATTATAAGGGATTCGCATATTGTGACTAGCAAAATATAAAAAAGTGCATCTGATTGACCAATCAGTTGGTTCGATTTTTAAAATAATTTCCATGCATATTGGCCGGAGATTTGCTCGAATCTCCAAAAAAAAATAAATGCATTAAATTGTATCTGGAGGTTCTACAAGCCCCATGAAGTTTAACACATTTTATTCAACACGTTTTACATTTTATTCAGAATCGACAATATTAGGCGGACCGAGTAGAAAACTCAACATTTTCCTTGAAAATGAGCCACAAAATACCAATAAAATTTTTTAAAAAGGTCAACCCCATTTGTATGTCTGCTTTATAGGGTTCCAGTAAACCCCCAAATGTGTCAAATTGAATTTTGCAAGTGTTTGGCATCAATTATGGTTTTTTGTGGGTTTCAAAATAAAACTGGTTTATAATACATAAAATACTACTTTCTTTTTACAATTAGATGTTTCTCTAAATTGTTCAAACAATTTAATATTGCTTTTTTGCAATTTCCTCTTAGAATAGAGATAGATAGTTGCAGTTTTTTCTGAATTTAACTTTTTGTCATAATTGTACTTACAATTAAAGTGAAGTGATTATTAATGCAACTAAACAAGGGTGATTGTTTTAACAAATTTTTATTGCTTATAACTATCTTCTCCTATATTAGTGCTAGATAGTTGTGGTTTTTTCTAAACATTTTAGCTTATTTTATCTATTTCTCATTCATTAAGGTAATAACTAATGCAAGTTAACAAATTTAATTATTGTTTATAACTATCTTCACTGAGATTAATGCTAGACAGTTGTGCTTTTTTCTGAAATCCTCAGTTTTGATTTGGCTTTTTAGTTATGAACAAATAATACGTGAACATCAACAAGAATTATTTTTTTAATAGTATTGTATTTTGGTAAAAGTTAATTATTTTTACTCTTTTGCAAATTTTTAAAACTATTTATTTAAACGAAAAGGCTATTTCAAATTAGAAATAAAAACAAAGAATGGAAGAAATGGGAGTAGGTGGGGGAGTATGCCTAAATGACTTGTAAAAATTTTGTTTGCAATTACAACAAGGAGTTTATTAATAATATACATATATTATATAGAAATTAAAAATGTATAATTGTAAATCAATTAATTTATTTATTAAAATATCTCGCAGGACAAGGTAGACTAACTGCGATCAATAAATTGCTTCCAATATTCTGGTATGCCTTGTAGTAAATTTTATTTCTGTCTTTCGTCTCTAGCAAAAGGTGCATTAAATTTATATAATGATTTAAG
>NC_046659.1:122461017-122462933 GCF_010883055.1 Belonocnema kinseyi | reverse complement strand
AAACGAATTGTTTATAAAATAATTTTTTCTAATGTTTATTTATCATTTTTTCAAAGCCAGAAATTCAATGCAAAGTTCCAAATTTCAGAAAAAAACAGTGATTTTCCATAATTATTGTAAGAGAAGATAGTTATAAACAATAATTTGCTCAAACGATTATGTTTTTTAACTTTAATTAATTATTGCCTTACCTTAAATACAAAGTAAACAAAATTTGAAATTTTCAAAAAAAGGAATCAAGCTATCTAGCTTTCGATAGGAGAAGATTGTTATATAGGATAATAATTGTTTAAAAAAATGATGTTTGCTAAATATTTAGCATCGTAAATGTTTTGCATTATTCAAAGAAAATATTCTTAAAAATAATACTAAATGGTTTGAACAATTGTATTGCTTAATATAAATTAATTATTACCTCAGTCTAATTTAAAGGTTTGAAATAAGTTAAAAAGTCGGAAAAAGTGCGACTTTTTAACTCTTTTCTAAAAGAAAATTGCTAAAAAATAATAAGTTATTTAAACCATTTATACAAACATCTAATTAAAGCATGAAAGCAGTATATTATCTATTATAAACAATATGTATTTAAAAACGCAAAAAATCATAATTAGCGCCACAAACTCTCAAAACCCAAGTTTTTACTTATGTGGTTTTTTTAAGACCATATGAAACAGACTTATAGGGGTGAGATTTAAAAAAAAGTTTTGATTTATATTCTTCGGCTAATTGCGAAGAGAAATGTTGAGTTTCAACTCGATTAACATATTATTAACAATTCTTAATGAAATTTACTAAAACACTACTGAGCACAGGTGAATTTTTTAAAACCATTCAATAGAACTGTATTTTTTTATTCAAAAGATTAAATATATTTCTATAAAATTTTATAGAAAATGAAGTATCGATTAAGTTCAATGAACCTAGTCACTCTGTCAATTCTAAATTGAAATTGAAAAGACCAATCGAAATCGTTATGTTACCATTTAATTTAATTAGCGTTTCCAATACAAACCTCTCTAAAGTTTTATACACTATACGCTGGGTCAACTAGACCCTATCATTTTTTTAAGCGACCGTTATTTTAAAACTATCTATTCCATTCTACGAAAAAAGATTTCGAGACGGACCTAAAACATTGCTAAGTATCTTATCATAATAATATCGTTAAAAATAAATTTTAATTGTAAAATGATTTGATGAAACAAATCGATCCTTTCATATCCTTTCAATCAATAAATATCAACGGTCGAAGAAAGGATCGATTTGTTTCATCAAATCATTTTACAATTAACAAGTCAACAACGTTTTGGATAACATGGGTTATTTATTTTACATCCTTGAGAGGTATGTCGCCGTCACAAGACAACTAATTGGAGATTGGTTACACACCAATAGAAAATTAGTTATTTTTAAGGAACAGCGTACTTTCTTAATTAGGTGTAGAAATAATGCCTTATTTCCAACACATATCCAACAAAATTTAAGTAAATATAATGTAACTAATTTAAATTATAATTTAATCTCAAAATTTCAAAAAACTAAATTCAATTTCCATACAAAATGTCTACGTTTAGAAATTGAAAACATTGTGAAAAATATTCAAAAATTAGGTCAGTTTTCAAATTACTTACAGTATCGTTTCTCAAGAGTTATATCTGATGGCTCTTTAAACAAGTTTTTTGATTCACAAGATTTAAGTCTTCGAAATCTAAAATACTCAAAACGTGATGAGTGTATAAGAAAACTTGACTTATTAAAAAACAGGTCTTTAGTTTCTAATTTAGAGATTACTAATTTCAGATTAAACAAATGTCTTAAGAATTTATCAACAGTTGAAATCCCTGATGATGTTGCTGAAGTTTTAGCATTAGGAAACAATTTTGGAGTTCCTTTGAATGTTAATAGAATTCCTATCA
>NC_046659.1:122458832-122460917 GCF_010883055.1 Belonocnema kinseyi | reverse complement strand
ATGTGTACTGAAACGTCAGGAAGTTTTGAAAGGAGTTTTTTCTATTAAATAAATATCTGAGTTTCGAAGAACATGTTTTTTTGACTCATATTTATTTTTTCGTTTTACGATTGGACCGTAAGACATAAATAATTTGAAATCTACGATTTGAAATCAATAAATGTTAATTACTTGAGAAAAATTGTAATTAGTTTATGAAAAAACCTTAAATTTCCACATTATTTATTTTCACTGGTGGGCCCACAAATTATCTTATTTTTTCAAATTATAAATAAAATAACAGCCAACCAAAAACAGTTGCAGTGCAAAAAATATGCAAAGTAGTAACTATATGAATTTTTCACATCAAAGCTGGCCGAGTAATTTGTGAAAAAATATTCATAAAAAAGTATAAAAAGAAACTTCTTGATAAAGTTCCATATAGAAATTTAAAAATAAATTGCAAAAAGTTATACTAGAGATTATAAAGAAACGTAATGATAAATTAATAATAAATAAAATAATAAAAAATTATATTTCCCGCTAATGAATTAGCGACATTGAATGTTACAAGCAAAATGATTTTAATGACAATTTTCTGGGTATGAGAGATTATTGGTATGCTATACATAAACCCGCCGATTTGGATAATGTCTTTGGCTTTTTAAAATGTATTGCAAAACTTTTATTGGACACATTGTAAAAAAGTTTCTTTGTGTATTTTATCATAAATATTTTATCCCAAATATTTGATTCACTTTGATTTTACAGACGTTCACAGATTATTTCTTCTTATATATTTTTGATGTGATTTACTAATTACTAGACATTTTTTTCACCAGTTTTTACTTTTTTTTATTACTTTTTGAATAATATTTTCATTTAAATCATAGACAATGTTCAAATATTAAATTAAAAGTCTTTTTAGGTAGCTATAAGTAATACCTATGAAATCCACTTACACCACAGAAGCCTCTTGTATCAGATAGGAATAGAAAGGTTTTGCTACGTTTTGTGTCTGATCGTTTCTCTTCTTCACGGTAATTTACGAGTACCTCGAAACATTCTGCCTTGATTCCTTTACTTCTGGTTGGGGTAAGGCTTTCTAGTTTGATTTATGTTATCTTCTAAGCACCAAGTTTGTCCATAAAATCGCACTCTCGTAGTAAAAGTTATTTCAGAAAGCTCGGGCTGATCCTCGTCTTATTTCACATTATGCAGAATGTGTGGATATGTGTGAAGGTGATCTAAAAAAATAAAAACTCCCAAAAACCGGAAAGTCTTCTTCGTCAAAGACCTTCTTTTCTCCTTTCATAAAAGGATTCCTCTTTTTTTCCCTTCTCAGCTATCCGCCGACCGCCCCCCCCCCCCCCCCCCGTGATCGATATCTGATTAAGGCCGTCCTGCTTTCAAGATAGTACCTTTCTGTTCTAGGACCGCGAACCCACACTTAGGGGTCCGGTCCCCATGCAACAGAAAGTTTATGTCATACACGTGGCTTCTTTTAAGATCAACGGAAGGACACCAAAAACGATCACCTATTACTATTTACTTTATTATTATTGAATTCTGTTAAGCATGATCTGAAAAGTGGAAAATACACTCGATACATCAAATTCCGAGTGTGGCACAAATGAGACTTATGTCTCAATTTAGCTGGTTTCACGAACTCTTCAGGTGAAAGCCAAAACTAGGCAGAGAGCCAAGGGCGGAACTCAAACTAATAATTAGTATAATTTACAAAAATGTAAAGCGTTGAAACTAATCTCAGAAAAAGGTCACGAGCACCCGGCACGAAAATCGAAATAGCTGGCCGAAAAAACTGGATACCGCTCAGGCAACCAAGCGCGCCACTGTAGAACAACTCTACTGCCTGACACCCGCGGACGCAAGGTCTCGAGCATTGCTTCAGTACTGAATATTTCCACAATTTCCCCAATTCTCACGATCGTATTGTCTGATTTTTTGTCAACAAAACTTATAACCAACTACCTGCCAATTTCGAGTTCAACCTTTATTCGGAGAATTTCAGTCTTCGAAACTCTAACTTTTACGGTTAGCCAGCAGGCTTGTCCCGACCCCGTGTCCAGTTTCGGGGGTTGCCTT
>NC_046659.1:122455129-122458732 GCF_010883055.1 Belonocnema kinseyi | reverse complement strand
ATAATGTCGCAACTGCTCTCGCTCTGCTCCCCTGCGCAACTGATGAACCCAGCAGTTCTAGGAAGGCCGAGAACGGAAGAACTGAAAGCGAGAGTTTGGTGTATTTGATCTAATATTCCAAAGAGTTTTTGAAAAATAAATTTAATCATACTGCGTTATCAACACCCCTGTTTTGAAGAAACTTACTCCTTATCGCTTTTTTTGTTAACTGAATTAATGAAATTCAATAAGAAAATCCAACTCATTTTTGGTAATAATTCATTCTTTTTGGTTAAAAAATTCAAAATATCTAGGTTCACCTAAAATATTATTGGTCTGCGCTCCACGAATTTCGGTGAAACTATAGACACCCTTTCCAACTTTCCTCGGGTCACCGACAATATTTTTGCTACTCTCACCCAATTTCAGTATACCTCGACATGGCTTAAAAATGCAGGGTGCCTTTGAATTTGAAATTTTAGCTATTTTTGTTGTAAATGCAACTGTTAAAAAAAAACATTTTTTTTAATTCAACTAGTTGATTAAAACTTTATTTTTCCTGGTTGAAAATGATATTCTTTGTTGGAAAGTCTTTTTGGCATAAAAGTCAATTGTTCTTTAATTTGTTTAAGTTTTCAAATTAAAAATTTAACTCTGTTATCAAAAATTCGCCTTCGGGGTGAAAATTGATCTCTTTTGTTTAAAAATTCAACTATCTGGAATTTATAACGTTGCATTATCTGTATTAACTTTCTTTAAAACAATATTTATTCTTCTATTATTCTCTATTTCTGTGAAAAAAACATCTGTTTCCCCTATTTGGCAGATTATTTTAGGATGTATTAATTTGCATTTTGTATTATTTGCATGTATTATTATGCATTTGTATTAATTTTAGTTTGGGCTTATATCAATTTCTTTTATTTTATAATTATTATTGTACACTATTATTTCATAGTTTCACAATTTTGAAATTCCAGTTTTCCATACATGTATGGAAAAAATTTTTAAATTTCCCTTATGAAATTATAAGTTTATTTTGTCAGATTTTCGTTTCATCGAAACAATATCCAGAATCGAAATCCACTTTGTAATCAATACACTAAAAATTCCATCTATCTAGGTGACGATAATGCTTCATTGTTTATTCTCTTCTCTAGAACGTAATGCGAAATAATGACAAAATTTGTTGGTTCAGTCATTAAACATCGTTGAGTGTGGCCGCACATTTAATTTGTTGATATAATCTAGTTGAACTGCATCGTCAAATTTAGCATTAATTGAAATGCAAAATAGAACAGTAAAACCCCAAGCAAATATCAGAAATTCTAAACTAATCTGTTAAAATCTGATTATTCTGATTGTTCATGATAACAGGCTATGAAAGGAATTACTAATTAGTTAGATTCACACCCAAGGAAATATAAATCGTTTGAATGAAATTAGGTGTCTGTCACAATTATTTTAAAGTTATCTGAACATATATCACCAGAAATGGCTTAGTTTCAATTATTATAATTTTTTAATTAAACATATTCATTTGTACAACTTTAAATTGCCTCAGTGTTTTTTTTATCGGAAATTTGTATTTTTGACCAAAATGCTTTTACTTTGCTTCCCCTCCCTTCCTTAACTTCTTCCTTCTTCCCCACTTCTTCAGTTAACACTCCCATTCTTCCGCTCATTCCTCCTGCTTCCCTCCCATAGCTTTTCTCACATATTTCCCCTCACTTCCTTTACTTGCCCTCCCCTCATTTGCTCTTACTTTTGCTCCCATAATTGCCCCTACTTCCTCTCCTTTGAATTTGCTCTTACTTCTTCCCTTTGGAAAAAAATACGACGGTTATTTAGTTTATACCCACCTCTAAGCTGGAAGCTGTTCTTTTAGACTTTAGTCTGATTCTTTTCGAGGATTACAAATTAAAGCTTGTTGAAATGAGATAAAAAATAAAATTTGCTATGTTACATTTTTATTTGTTTCATATTAGTGGTTAAAAAGAAAAAAATTAACAGAAGTCAGACCAATTTGGCTGAGTTGTTGCTGATATTCTATACGTGTAGGAGAAAGAAAAAATTTCCTGAAGCTTTTGTAAAAAATTGTTTGTTCGGCGGAATGAATAGTTTTTATTGCGAATAAAATTTTATCGAGTAGCTAAAACTGTTCCAAAATTAAAAAGAAAGAGAAAAAAGGCCACCTTCAAATCCCCTTATTTTCCGTTTGCTCGTCTTTTATTTTTTTTTAACTTGATAGTTAAATAATTTTTTTTTTTTAATTTTCAAGAATTTCGTAGTTATAAATCATTACATGCAAAAAAAAGTACAATTTTGAATCATATTCTATGGATTCATGTTAGTGCTTTTCTTAAAAAATGATTGGTATGTGCAATACAAAAATTATTAGATTTCAAAGAATATTTACAAGTCTTAGACAACTTTAGGTTATGTTGTTATTTTTCAGCTGAAATTCATATTTACAAACGAAAATCATTAGAATTAAATGCAATGATTTATTTTGCTTAAGATAATCAAATTTACAATCTTAACCCATTTTGAATTTTATTAAAGTTTTTTGTCGAAAATTGTCATTAAAAAAAAAATCATTAGATTTCAAAGAATATTCATAATTTTGTAATATCTTTAATTTACATGATTGTTTCCCATCAAAAATTTGTATTTTCAAATAAGAATCAGTATAATTTGAACAGGAACTAAAATAAAAAACTTTTCAAAAAGATAAAATATTTGTACAAATGTGGGTTATGCTAGCAGTTTTCACTAGAAAGATCGATATCGATTTTAAAGAAGATTTGCAATTTTTGAATAATCTAAAGTTATGTTAACATTTTTCATCAGAAATAAATTATTTTAAATAAAAATGATTCAGATTATATTCAGAATCGTTAAACTCACAACTTTTTTTTTGTTGACGTATTATATCGGATTTAGGTAATTTGATGAAAGATCATTAGATTTCAAAGAAGACAAAAAAAATTGAACAATTTTAGTCTATGTCAGTGTTTTTCGTTTAAAATTGCTATTATTAATAGGACCTCCAATTACTTCTAAGGGTTTTTGGCATGTTAAAATATTTCAAGCTATTTTAATAGATTACAAAGAACCTCGCGAGTTGGCGAAAATGTCAAGGGATTTCCAATTTCATGGAAGTTTGTAGGATTTACAAATATTTTAAGCTCGATTTTAAACGATTCATAGAAAGGCTAAAAAAATTAATGAAATGAAATAAAAGTGCAAGGGATTCTAAGTCATTTCAAAGAACTGCGTAAAATTCAAAGCATTTCAATGTATCTCCAGGGATTTTAAAGGATTTCAAGAGATTTTGAAGAATTTGACAAGAATATGATATTTCATAAGACCTTTAGTGATTTCAAAGGATTTAAAAATTGTATTTTCTTTTAGCTGGAAATAGGAAAAATATTTGATATATTAAAATACGTACATAGCGTACCCAGATAATATACAGAACACAATTAAAGCGGCCGCGAAAACTACTATAGGGCTAAGAAGACCATCCAAAAACAAACCTTGGTTTGACGAAGAGTGCGAACTTTGGTTTGAGGAGCGGTCAAAGGCCCGAATAATCAGCCTTCAAAACAAATGCGCCGA
>NC_046659.1:122401779-122455029 GCF_010883055.1 Belonocnema kinseyi | reverse complement strand
TGAGTGGATGGATGATGCACAGGATAGAGACGCGTGGCGGTCTCGGGTAGATGAGGCAATGAACTTTCGAGTTCCAAATGCTGATAAATAATAAAATAATAATAACATAGCGTACCCAGAGGCAGACCGAGGTTTCTAGTTCTGTCCCCATACACCCCCGGAGTTGGATGGGACTGACGTTATAACTGGACTCTCCACCTTACGAAAATTGATTAATTATTTTGATCTATAATAATAATATGTCTATTATAGATTCGAAATTATTCTGTTAAAAGGGTATTTTTGTCTGCTTGACAGAAATCATCACTAAAGAATTCCAAACCTTTTATTTCTCCGTCTGTTCACCGACGTCAGTCTTTGACTCTTGGGATTTTTGTAATCTACCTGGCTGAATTCAAGAGAGGGTGTTTGTCTCGGAGGGTCCTGGCTTTCCAAAAATAGAGGATATGCGTCTTTGATGTTCGCATTAGGCTAATGAGGGGTCGACTTGCTCCATTTTATGTTTTTTTAAAACCCCCTTTCAGCACGCGCTGTGGCCGGAACTCGAGGAAAGGGTAATGACGAAACGCATGCATCCTGCAATGCAAATTTATTTCTTTTGCTACTCCCAGCATTATTTACTTTTTGATTTCCATATCGTTATCTCAAATTGCGAAACAATGTCATAACCAAAATTAGCAAAGTTTTCCCTACATTTTTCTTGGATGAAAGTCGAGGTGAAACTCTTCCAAAGAACTTTTCCAAAAGTAGTGTTGGCCGCAAAACTTAATTTAAAAAATTCTCTGATTCTCACGTGATCGATTTTTAATTTTCCCTGTCCAATGACCTATTTAAACCGAAAAAGTGACAAAAAGTGAGTAATTCCTAGCCAAAAAATGAAAATTCTTGTCAAATGACAAATTCTTTGGTTTATTTCAAAATACCCGAAAATATTTTAAATTATTTTCAATATTTTCAAACCTCTTGAAACTATTTTAGGCTCCTGAAAATTCCTTGAATGTTTAAAGAAAAACCTAAACATTTTGATTGCCTTCAAATGTTTAAATTATATTGAAAGTTCTTTGGAATTTTTTTAAATAGCCTAAAATACGTTAAATCCTTTGAAATATTTTGACAACCCTTGAAATCCCTCGAAACTTTTTAGTTTCCTGAAAACTCCTGGAAAGTTTTAAGAAGACTTTGAAATTTTTAAAAACCTTTTGAAATCCCTTCAAATTATTGAAATCTGTTTTAAATTTTAGGAACCTTTAAAAATACCCTAAAATATTTCAAAAAAATTGAAGAAAATTCAGAAATAGGTGTAGACCTGAATTCAAGATTGGCTAACGTACAGGTTTATGTATTGAAGAAAAATCGACTAAAATGATATTTTTATTTAAGAAATTAACTGCTTCAAACTGAAATTCTCTGACATTTCCCCGATTTTCAAGCTTACCCTGACCAGCAGCCACTCTGTTTTACTCAAGCTTTCAGGCTTTCATTTCTTATCTGATTTTGATAACAACCATCTAGAAAAATGGGCGAGCCAAATTGAAAATCAGTTTCAAGGAGAAGAGGTCTGACACCAATTTTTACAAATCCGTCCTGCTCATCTTGCAAGCTTAAAAAAGAATTTAAGGACAAGTCGGGACTTTTAAAGATTGAAAGATTCAATGGATTCAATTGCTGCTGGGGAGCAACGAACCACTCTCGATGCCCTTCCTCTCGTTAGCAAGTAAAATGGCGTGACATTGTCCTATCTGAGGATAAAGCTGAAAAGGACCCGTAAGGCCGGTTATGCTAATCTGGAACGACCAAAATGCAAGTCTGTCTTTATCTCTCTTTCTCTTCTCTAAACCAAAACTCAGATTCTTCCCTCTTTCGCTTCGTCGCCGAAATCCAACGTCTAATAATATACGACCTAATCGCGTAGGAGTCGCCAGCCAGGAACCCTGTTCTGCTCCCTGGCCAAACGGTCCTCTTTTTCATTCTTCGCAAAAAAAAGGAAGTTCTGGGTAGTCGACCCCATATAGAGAAAAACAAGTTCCTGCAAAGCCATTCCAGAGCGGATTTTATTTTTTAAATATTCAACTTCTTCACCATTTTTTTTGGTTCAATGGACGTGAATTCTTATACATTGAACAGGTGAAAATACTTTAGTATTGCAAATTTTGAATTGAATGACTTATATTCTTTAAATAGATTGGAAACGTGCATCAATTTCTTAAAGTTTGTTCCTTACTTTTTTAATCACATAGCTCCCTTTGTTAGAGTCCGTATGCCGCGTGAACCATTCCTGTTACATTTGGACGCAATTAACTTGCTGGGAGTGCCGCCTTCATGCTGGTCATCACGCTTGACTGAGCATCGCCTCTCTTTCGGCCCCGCGGTCCCTGGTATCACCAAAATGTCGAGGACTTAAATTCTAGGAATATCGTAAACTTAAAGTTCTTATATCGGGAGTTGAGCGTAACACGACTATTCTGGGGGCAGAAGGCTTGGTAAAATCTGTTTCTTATTAATTAACAAACTAGTTCAAATTTTAACTATGCAGTTTAGTTTTCAAAAAAAAAATGTAGTAGTTGATATTTTAACTAAGACAAAATAGTTGAATCCTAAACAAAGAACGATTCATTGTCAACCATACAGTTGCATTTTTACCTAGAAAAAATTAAATTTCTACCAAGAAAATCAATTTTCTACTGAAAAACAAATTCTTGGCAAAGCTCAGAAGAAAAAATTCATGTGTATATCTAATTGGGATTTCCTGGGGAAAACCACGTAGAACTTCTATTTGGATTAAGGGGTACCACGCGGTACGTGTACTTCCATGTGGATTTCTACGTGAATGTGCACCGAGGAATACATACAATTCAAAACAATTAGTTAAATTTTAATCAAATAGTTGGATTTTATATCAGAAAAATGATGAATTTTGAACCCAAAAATATGCATTTTATGAACAAGAAAAAAGGAATTTTCAACGAAAGAGATAGATCTTTAACTGAAGTTGTAAATCTTTTACAAAAAACCTTAATTTTTAATAAAGTACTTCAATTTTCCACCCAAAGGATGGATTCTCGACAGAAAATGTAATAGTTGATATTTAAAAAAAAAAAATTTTGAATTTTTAATCAATAACAGTAGAACTTAACAAAAAATGCGAATTAAAAAAAAACATAAATCCTCAATTGAATGTTAAATTCTCAACCAAGAAGATTAATTTTTTACTAAAAAAAGTCAAGATTTCAACGAAACAATTAAATTTTCAACCTAAAAAAAAAGAAATTAAAAAAAAAATGTAATAGTTAAATTCTCAGTAAAAAATTAATTTACATCTAAAAAAGCACGAATTATTAACGAGGATGTCTTTAATGCAAGATTGATGAATTTTTAAAAGAATAATTCTATTTTGAATTAAAAAAAGAATTCTTAACCAGAATTTTATTGTTTTTTTTTTCATTATTATGGAGTAAAGAATAATAGTTTTAATAAATCAGGCCGTTTTTGTCAGAATAGTCTTTTAAATCTACATAAGCAAATAAAATACTGAAATTTAGATTTTCTTGCGGAAAGTATGAAATAGAGTTTTATCGATTATAATTAAAATAGAACAATGTGCAATTTGGCACGACAAAAATGTATATAATAGAAATTTTGTTGTATCAATTAAGGTTACACGGTGAAAATTTGTTCATTAAAATTTACCCAATTAGTTCGGTAAATGGAGGAAGGACATTGCTGCATTTAGATAAAGTGTACAATTATTTTAGGATTTAATACAAAACAGAACTATAAATATTATAAAAGACTTATGTAAAATCTCTAGTCCAAAAGTGAAAATTCTGATATGTTATAATTCATATAAGGATTGTATTATTTTCATACCAGTATATCTTAAAATAATGCGAAGTAATATAAATTTTTATAAAATGAATGATATAAAGTTTATTTTCGTGTGATATTAACGATTCACTTAAAAGAAAGTATAGATTGCAGAATTTTTGATAGATTTTTACTTTTATTATCAGAGGAATTACACAACAGAATGGTAAAATGAGAATCGTTAGGGACGTCAACACTGTCAGGGCTGAAGTTTAAAGCCAAGTTCTCCGTAGAAACTTTAACATTTTTAGGTTTCGGTTAATATTGTAGGACTTCAGAAAATATTGAAATATATGGATTAGTTTTCCATGTTTGATTATATTCATAAAATTCTAACCTAGCCCGTGCATAAATCGCCCGATTTCAAACTTAATATCGATCTGGCCCCGATCGGATTTGCCGATCTGGCCCTGATCGGTAGAACTCTGTGGCCCATACCTGGGCCCGACCGGGCTAGACCGATTTCCTACTGAAACGCCATCTTTATGCGCTCGCAGAACTAGTGCCGCTTGATGTTTTCTGATAGTGCAGTGAAATTTTTATATATACTACTCGTTCATAATATTCTATCAATGATTAAAAATGCATAATGCGAGTAAGCCACGTGTTCGGAGGCACCAAACGCCAGCTAGTATACCTTGAAACCTGCGTGAGGAAGATGAGAGTAAGTAATTACATTGTGCGGGCTCATTGAAACCTAACCTCAAATACATTAGTAATTAATTAAATTGTTTCAGGTAAAATTAGTATATTTGCCATTAGTTGAGTCAAATATTATTACATGATGAAATTTATCAGTTTCTTTTGCTTTCAATTATTATTTAAGAAATGAAGGTTTTTCGATTTAATGTAGAGTTAGAATTATTAAATCTATTGACAAGAAATGAATTGCAGTATGCACAAAATTGTAATATTTTTGGATCATGAGAATAAAATATGTGATACAATCGATTCTGTCATTGAAACTCTGATTCTGTATTAATAATACATTCATTACAGACATACATTAAGGACAAATTTTATTAACATGAATTTCAGAATCAAGTAGTACACTCAAAATGCAAAATGCTAATTGTGTAGGGATTCAAACAAGAGCTAGTTACTACACTGCGCACGCGTCGCCTTCGGCATCTAATTGGTTTCGCGCGAAGTTTAAAATGCGAAACAAAGTTATTTTTCTCTTTTATTATAAACAATGACATTTCAACTTATAAAAAAGTCCATTTGGTCGAAATTAATAATTAACAATAAAAATTAATTAAATGCATATTCTGTAAATAACATTTAAAATAACCAGAAATATTTAATTCAAAACTTTTAATTTTTGTTTAAAAGTTGTTTGGTCTATATTGCTTCTTAACAGACTTGAAAAAATAAAACGATAGAATAAATGATAGCTCGATTTTTCGGCGAAAATATTATCTACAACCACCTTCTCGCATTTCTCAAGAAGTAACTCAAGTGACAGAAAGTTGAACTTCTTTACAGTAAAATATTCGAAAATGTCAAGTTATAGCGAATCTTTTTGCGAAAAAAGTTTTTCTAATTTATTAAAAAGTTTTATAGACAAAATTTTTTTTCAAGAAATTAAAATTGTTAATTAAAATATTTCTGGTTATCATCCATTTTTTTCATAAAAAAATTTACCTTTTCCATTCGTGAAATTCACGAATGGATTATATTGAGACTGATCGTGTATCGATCGTGCACCGATGGGGCACCTATCGGGTGTCCCGATTTGGCCCCGATCTGGGCGTGTGTTTCATTCGCGATCTGGCCCCGACCAGGTTTCCCGATCGGGACCCGATCTGGACTGGTCTGGCGCTGATCGGGGTCAGATCGAAATTCCTGCACAGGAGTTTAATTTAATAGATTTTATATAAACTTAATTTGTAAGTTTTTAATGTTCAAATTTTCACAAATTTAAAATATCGACAATTCAATAATGTAGAGCTTTAAGGTTACAACATTGTTGATAAACAAATCATCCAATGTTTTTATTTACTTCCTCTAAATTTACAAGCCCGTTCACTAATAAAATGTTAAAATAATAAATTTTGATGAACGGGGACCAGATATTTTTTGGACGGCCCTGGCGTACTCGTGCTTTAACTTTTTAGGGTTCGAGACCCGTCACAGCGTTTTCGATTTTAAAACCGTTAATATAATTAAAAGCGTACGACTATTATATTATAGTGAATGTATTGTAATTTAATGTAATTGTTTAAGATAAATTGTGTAAGGATGTGTGTAGTAAGTGGATGGCCTTCCACAGAATCAGGTTGTAGCAAGAATTTTTTGTTTGCTGACGCACGAAATTTTACATGACTGCGATGTAGAATTCACATATAGTGCAGGTCTTGTTTTCTTTGATTGAAACTGTAACTAACAGTTCGAGTCACTTTACCTAACTGGTAGGTAATCGACATCTTATTTTGCCTGTCACGTAATCTTTATTATCTGGTTGTATTATTCCTTTTTGAATGGCGAATTAAATTATAATAAATTAATATCAATAATTGATATTTTCATGTCCAATTTTACCCTATTTCATTTCACATGACTGAATGTGAAATTTTTATAAAATGCCGTAATGTCCTCCGTTTACCGAACTAAGTTATGCAAAATTTAACACACAAATATTCTCCGTGTATGGTTGATTCAATATATACCTACTATTACGCAATTTTAGTTGAAAGACTACCCCGTGACGAAATAATTTAAATTTATTATTTATTTAATTTATTTATTACTTTTAGTTTTAGAGTTATTTCACCTTGAAGAAGACGAAAAATCGTATTTTTGGTATTTTCAGGTTGGAATAGCTCGAAAATGAGAGCTGATGAAGCAATGTTGACGGCGCCCCTGTTAAAAAATACGACTTTTCATTCGATGTCGAATGCGGCATCGTTTACGACGTCTTGTATGATATCGTATACGAAGTCGTGATTTGGGATGTCGTTTACGATGTCGCGTATACGATGGCGTTTACGATGCCATTTACGATTCATTACACTAATTATTTATATTTTATTATTTTGATTTATTTCTCACTATATATAATATAAAATATATTGAAAAATACGACGTCGCATACTATTTCGTGTATAGCGATGTATTATACGATGTCCTATGCGATATGGTATGTGACATCGTATAAGAAATCGTAATTTGGGATAGTATACGATGCCGTTAACGATGTCGTTTGCGATTTGTAGAAATAAATGTGCTTCTCTGGTATACATTTGTTCAAAATTATATTATTTGCTACCTATTAATATCATTTACATGATCTAAGTTTGGTTAATTAACAAATTTCTAAAAATGGTAAACGATATGGTAAACGGTATTATATACGAAACGACACCGTATCTTATACCACATCGTAAATGACATCGTAAACAACATCATAAATTACATCGTAAATTACATTGTACACGTCATCCTATACTATCCCAAATTACGACTTCGTATACGATGTCGCATACGATATTTTATACATCGCCGCATTCAATGTTTATTTAAACTATTATTCATTATTGTATGAATTATAAAAATTCCTAATTATTTATCACACGTTTCACAGTCGGCCTTTTTGTTTTTTCAATGTTTATTAAAACTATTATTCTTTCATATATAAATGATCGAAACTCCTATTTATTTATGACAGGCTGTACAGTCGTCCTTCTTGGTTAAAAGTTGAACTATTTTGGTGAAAATTCGTCTTTTTAATTGGAAAATGTAACAATTTGGCCCAAAGTGGGATTGCATGATTAAAAATGTATTTTTTACACTCTCATAAGAGAAGGTATTAAATTTGTGTAAAATTTGATCCCACCCCCTTCTTCATCCATTTTTGACAAATGTCCATGTTTTGAGACCCTCTGAATCCGAAAAGCAAATTTTGCGAATTTTCTGTCTGTTTGCCTCGCTGTGTGTATATGTTTCTCTAGATTTTTAGTCTGTTAGCACGGTGACTCGAGGAAGATTTGACTGGATTGGCCTTTGTTATTCTCTTTTGGAGTTCCTAAACTGAAGGTCAAGTTCGCTAGCCAGCCATTTTGGATACAAATTCTAATTGTTAGAGCATTTTTAAATTATTTTTTTAAGAATTAAAATTGACATGTACGGCTATTCGCGTATTAACAAAGACGAACAATTTAGCATAATTACGTTTCACAATAAAAAAATTACCAGAGTTATGCAGTTACAAATTTTAAAAAAATTTAAATAAAAATTTTAGGCCAAGCAATGCACGATATGAAAAAAGTGAAGAAAAGAAAAACGTTGTTTTTGAAACGCATTACAAGATTATGACACTAATTTTTTGAATTTTGTTGGAAAAATTGAAAATTCAAATTTGTGACTGAATATGAACCCAGGGTCTGTTTACTCCCATCAGTTCAGATTAAAGGGCATTCTAAAGTGAAAAAAAAACCGTTAAGGTGGAGAAAACCACGGGCTGTGTTATTGAATACACCAAACTCTCGCATTCAGTCCAGTTCCGGGGGTTGTCTTCAAATAGCCTTGGACTGAATTTGAGAGGATCGAAACGTAAACAATCAGGGCCACCTGAATCTTTTTCAGTTGGAATGCATGCTATTGCACAATACACTTGACTGAGTAATCGCGCACTGCGGCCCTTCCAAGAAGACTGTCGCAGCCGCTCTCGCCCTGATCCTCTGAGAAACTGCGAGCGCCACCTTTTCTAGGAAAGCTGAAAATGCGGGGACTAAAAGCGAGGGTCGCGTGCATTTCAGAATTTTGAAAAAAAACATTGTATTACAGAATGTTAAAAGAATATCTGTGACTTTTTTCGAATTTTTTCTAACGTCAACCGTTTTCTGGGAACAGGTCGAAGTCGAAATTTGAAAAAGAAATTTTTCGAGCAGGTTGGAATAAAAAAATTAGGAGCCTCGACTTGGCCCCGACCTTAGGTACCATTTTCGCTAAGTAACATAACTGCAACTAGTTACTCAAAAAAAGTTACTTACCTAACTCTAAAGGAGCTTCATAAAAAAAAGGATTTGTCAGAAAGAAAGAATTATTCGTGCGCATGATATGGAACAAAGGTTCAGCGCTCTGTAGTCCATTATTCCATTTTGCAGAGTTCGATTTTGCAAATGCTCGTTAATTTTAATTACCGCCTTGGATATGATGGCAGCCTCGTTTAAATAGTTGCTCGCCTTTTCGACGAGAAAATCAACGACCGCGTCGCAGACGTATCTTCAAGTATGATTAATAGGCACTGAGATGTTTCATAAACTATTGTAACAGTCTATAATGGAGGAGTCATGGGGTGAGGCTTTCCACACTCACTTGCTGAAGAGTGTGCGTCACATAACAGTGACACTTCTATTCCAGTTTCGCATACGATGTACCCCAAAGAGAAGTTCATACTTATATTTTACCCTTTTGCTAAGTAGAATGTGCACAATCGCATTTCGGTTAAACTGTTGAAGTCATGAGAGGCACCAGTTCCAGTTAGATAGATAATTTGCGCCGCGTTGTGATTTAACGAGACGTAATCAAATAAAACTGCAACTCCAACAAACCGAGGCTCCCAAGGCTTTATTAACTCCTGTTGACTATGACTAAATGGATTTTCAAACTCTCTTGGAAATTCATTTAGCACGTGAGTCACTCCCTCTGAAGTTGTTATAAACTTCCGATTCAAAATCTTATTTGCCTGGAAATCAGATCGAGGTGTTGAAATTCTTTTTTTGAATAATTTAGGGGCCTTTAATTAATTAAATTACCAATTGCAGTAGGGGGGGGGGGGGGTTAAGCCAAAAGTTAGGCTTTGTAACAGGACACGGGGAGAGGAAGGTCAGTGAAAGTAACGTTACGAAGTTAGATAAGATTAAGTAAGTTTCCAAATGATAAATTTTAACAAAGTTTGCGAAAAGTAAAAAAAAATGTATGCCCCTATTATTCCCTATTTTTCTGAATTATCACTCTGTTTCCTGATTTCATTTTAGGCTACGCTACTTTCACTTTTATCATTTTTTAAAGATATACTTTTTTTCTGATTTTAAAAAAAATTACATTTTTCTCGCCTTTTCTAGTTTTTACTTTAAAATGCGAACCTAATAAGAAAATTCAATTACTTCTGGTTAACAAGTCTACTATTATATGTTTAGTTTGAAGTTTATCTCGGTTGGTAGAAAATTCTAATGTTTCTGTATTGGTTAAAAATGCAACAATTTTGTTAAAAAGTAATCTTTTTGCTCAAATATTTAGCCACTTGGTTAAAATTTGGACTATTTTGCTAAAAATTTATTTTTTTGTTTAAGATTAAGCTCTGGTTAGAAACTTAACTGTTTCATTTTTAGAAAATCAATCTCTTTCTGGGTAAAAATTTATGTTTTGAATGCAAATGAATAATTTGAATTGAAATTTGACCTTTTCTAGTTGAAAATTTATGCATTTTGTTCAAAATTCGTCTTTTTTGGTAGAAAATTAATCTTCTTGTTTGAATATTCATCCATTTGGTGAAAAATAACATTGATTGGTTATAAATTAAACTTCTTTGGTTGAGGATTCAACTATATTTAGTTTAAATTTCTTATTTTTTGCTGGAATTAAACTGTTTCTTACACCCATAGAAATTTAGTTACAAAATACATTAAAACCGATATTACAGTTTAGTATAATCTTTTACGATTTAGGGAAATCGGGTATGTATATTAAAAAGTAGTATAGTATTTATTAATAATCTATGGAAAATTTACTTTGGAAAATTAATATAAGTTCTACAAAATTTGTAAAAGAAAATGTGATATTTAAAATTTACTGTATTAAATTTAAGCAGGATCATAATCTCAAATATTAGAAAGATTGGAATCATTTTTTCACATTTTCAAAGAGAGGATTCTGAAATTTGCTAAAGACTATACTAAAAATTATGAGTCATTCGAAAAAAATGTGACTGCCGAAAATACGAAAACGAAAAGTTTGTAACCCGTCGTGAAACCCCAGCAACTCATACTGCACAATTATAGCACATAAATACGCACATTATCATTATATTAGTATTTGTACACATAAAAATGTAGAATACACAGTCGCTGATGTAACTAACTTAACCTTTACTTATATACATGCTACGCAAACATATACATATCATACACGCATCGCACGTAAATCACGCTAAGAGAAGGAGTTTGAAGATTCCTTATATACTAAATGGTGAGAATTTTTAGAATTGTGAGAAAAGGCATGGTACTTAATAACTCGACTTAGAAACATTCAAAATTAAAAGTAAAAACGGGAAAATATTCTGTTTTAATAAGGTCAAAACTGGGATTGAATTAAATTCAAAAATATCTATAGGTTTTTCATTTTTTTTAATCACCTCGTTCCCGCCTCACATTCGGCTTGGTAATACGAGTAACAGTGCTGGGTAAAAAATTGTAGGTGTTCTGAACTTAATACAAATGTTGTATAAATTAAGTATATTATTATACAATTACAAGAAAAACCATTCATAAGGAAAAAGAGCTATAAATAAAATAATTCCTCATTTTTTTGCGAACACAAGTCGTCCTTGAATTCCTTGACATCTTTTAAACCTTTTGAAATTTTGGTCAATTCGTTGAAATCTCTTGAAGTACTTAAAATCTTTGTGAAATCTTGAAATTTCTGTGAATTCCTTTGAAATCATTTTCAATTTTTGTAAAATATTTGGAATCCCTAAAATTTTTAAAATAACTGAAATCTTTGTAAAATGTTTAATACGTATTCGTGAATGCTTAGTTTAAAATTTGTTTGTGAAACCTTTTGTGTTAGTTTGAAATTCTTGAAACGTTTAAAATCTTTTCGAATTTGTTAGAACCTTATTTGATAGTTTAA
Source organism: Belonocnema kinseyi (assembly GCF_010883055.1). Classification (NCBI taxonomy): domain Eukaryota; kingdom Metazoa; phylum Arthropoda; class Insecta; order Hymenoptera; family Cynipidae; genus Belonocnema; species Belonocnema kinseyi. The sequence continues at coordinate 122,443,311 of NC_046659.1, read as the reverse complement.
CGTCTTTGAAATATTTGAATTCCTTTGAAAGCTTCACAATTTTTGGAAATGTTCGAAATCTTTGTGAAAATTTTGAAATCTTGTGTAAACGCCATTTTCAAATATTGAAAATCCTTGCAATATTTATGAAAGGTTCGAAATCTTTGGGATCTTTTTGTGAAATCTTTTGAAATCTTTGTGAATTTTTTTATTCTTTGAAATCATCGAATTCATTGAAATCTTAGTGAAATATTTTTAAAATCTTCTAAATGTTTTACAATCTTTGAAATCTGGTGTACTGTACCCGTTTTAAAATGATTGAAGTCCTTTAAATGTCATGAAATATTTAAAAGCCTTGTAAAATTGTTGTAAAATATTTTTAAACTAGTGATGTACACTGGGTGGTCCAAACAACCGACTTTCGAATAGAGGACATTCCCCCCCCCCCCAACCAATTTGTGAAGTTCCCGGAAAAAGATTCCCTCCAGGTTTGAGCCAAATCTAACAAACCAAAGGCCCTGAAGATCCCATAAGATTAACATGGGGCAATTTTGGTTTTTGGAAAAATGGGTTTCAGGTTTCTGGATTTAAACTTAGCTTGCGGGAGATATTAGGAATTTGTTGGGGAGTCTCTAATAAATAATTTCCATTTTTTGCATTTACTTATTGAAAGGTAGATTTGTTATGTTTGATTGGACAATTGTTCATTTTTAAGAATAATGATCTTTGTTTTAAACATTTAGTATTCGTTTAAACAATTTAGTATTATTTAATTGCAAGTTTTTCTTAAAAAGAGGTATAAAACTCTAGTTTTCTAAAACTTTAGTTAGCTTTGCTGCTTATTATTAAATATCTACGTCATTTAGATACTAGCAACTTATTTTGTAATAAATTCTTATTTGTTTAAATAAATTTTGTTTGTTTGAAAAATGTCTTTTCGAAAATAAATGTTTGAAATTTCTGTTCTTCTATAATTATTGTAGTAATTTGTCATTGTAAAGAGCAAAATTTTTTGTCTAAACCATTATCGTGTTGTTTAATAAACTTATTAAACATTAATGTAACATGTTATTGGAAATTGTGATTCAAAAATCTGATATCGGTCTCAATTCAATTAAGTATATTGCTTATTGTTAAATATTTAAACATTAAGCAAATGCTTTAAATAACTAATATTTGTTCATAAAATGTTTGACATTGGTCATGAAAAGTTAATTTTTTTAGTAAGACTTCATTCTATAAAAATTACATTCAAGTTTGTCGTTCTCAAATTATTTTTATACTTTTTTCCTTTAAATCACCCTCGTAGACAAACTCGTTTGTCCTCTGAAAGATCAAAATAAGTTTTTTTTGTTTATGTTTATCCCGCAGATTAGCTGTTAGTATTCTCAAAGGAATTAGAAATATTCGTATTTTTTGGACGTCACTGGAAATTAAAACACAAAATTTTAATCTCAACAATGAAAAATTACCACATTAATTGCAAAAAAAACAGAAAAATCAAAAATTTATTTTCGAAAAAAATGGCTTAAAGAAACAAAGTTAATTGAAACAAATAGGAATTTATTAAGAAATAAGGTACTAGTATCTAAATGACGCAGATATTTAATAATAAGCAGCAAAGCTAGCTAATTTCTTTTAAACTAGAGTTTTATACCTATTTTCAAGAAAAAGTTACAAATAAATAATAATTAATTTTTTAAACAAGTACTAAATTCTTGAAACATAGATTATTATTTCTGAAAATGTCCAATTGTCCAATCAAACATAAAAAATCTATCTTTAAATAATTAAGAGCAAAAAAAATTTTAAACGAAAATAAATTGTTTAGATAATTGTTAATTAGTTGAAAAATACTTAAAAACATTCCACTTGACAAACAAAAATATTGTATGGTAAAAAAGGGAAAAACAGAGCATTTATGTGTAAATTTTGGGCAAAAATGTTCATTTCAATTTTTTTGGGAATTTTTGGGGCTTCAAAAGTGGGGGGGGGGGGCATCAAAATTTTAAGTAATTTAATGGAAATGATTGATCGGAGACACCTTAACAAATTCTTAATATCTCCCGCAAGCTAAGTTGATATCCAGAAACCTGAATCCCATTGTTCCTAAAACCAAAATTTCCCCATGTTTAGCTTATCGGATTTTCAGAGTCTTTGCGGCACGTCTTAATATTAACAGATTTGGCTCAAACTTGGAGGGAATTTTTTTTCCGGCAACTTGACAAAATGGGGGGAGGGGTGGCATGCCCTCTAATCCAAAAAATGTTCAAAGGTATCATTTTGGACCACCCTAACGTACACGCATCTTTTAAATCGTTCAAATCCATAAAATGTTTGTAAAACGTTCATAAATCTTTGTAAAACGTTCAAAAATTCTTTTAAATATGTCAAAATATTAAAAATATATTTAAATCTTCTAGAATCTTTAGCAATGCTTTGTAGTCTGATGCTCAATACCTGATTGGTAAAATCCTTGAAATTTTCAACAAATAACTTTTATAACTTGTAAGTTGAATATCACAAAAAATGTATATTTTAGCCAATTAATACCACTCTTGCCTTAAAAGCAAAACACTGGAAAACACGTGTCCATAAATGAATCTTGACCAGTTTAGCGGGAAACACGAAGTTCTCTGATTCACATCGTGAGCGCTCGGCAATGAGGTACAATCGGCGGATTCGGCTAACCTCGGGAGACTATCGGAGCTATTCGGATTTTTTAATATAGTGTTTTGCAATTTCCTCAACTGAAGATTACAATTTCTGTTAGCGTCTACCACAGAAAATAAAAATATCTCTTATTAACTTTTGTACCTCAATCTATTAATTCCTATAATAGCTTTTATACTATTTGAATGTGTCATTATCAATTATTCTTATTCTGCGTTTTAACACATAAAATATCAATCTTTGCTATTGAATATAACAATTCTTGTTCTAAAGATATTAAGTTTTCATATTCTAATTGTAAAGTTTCGTAATTACGTTAACAATAATTTTAATATTTACACGATTTCCCTAAATCGTAATCGACTATATCAGTTATGAATATTGCAATATCAAGTATTATTATAAAATCTCTTTCAGTGTATTTTAAATTACTTGGTTTCAAGTTAAGCTACTTTTTCAAAATTTTGTTTGTTTGTTAGATGGTTTAACAGTTTAGTTGCAATTTGATATTTTTGGTTCGTAAATTCGACTACTTTTATGAGAATTTATATTTTTGCTTGAAAATTCCACTATTTTTATTCAAATCTAAGTGTTTGACAGAGAATTAATATTTTTGTTAAAAATTATATTTTTCTCTGTTACAAATTAAATTTTAACCTGAAAATTTCATTAACCTATTTCTTGTTGGATATTTATTTTTTATATGTTGACAACTTAACTATTTGGTGAGAAATTCGGTTAAAGCCTAATTTTTCTTAATTGAAAATTTGTCTTTTGGTAACAAATTTATCTTTTATTGTCCCAGGCAGAAATATTATATATACCCGGTAAAAAGGCTTGCATTAAAAAGTATTGAAAAATTTCATTCATTCAGTGGTAACGTGAGAAACATTGAATACTTCTGGATCCCGTTTTTGTCCTCCCGTTTTGAATATCCATGGCAGTTGAAGTTAGCTCTCAAGTTAAATTCCTTTCTGTACCTAGTACTGACAATATTTTGCTGAATACCACAAAGCCACCAAGAATTAGACAAATTTTAATCCCTTTTAATTTAGCCAATTTTGCTACATTTAGTTACTGTTTTTCAAATAATAATCAGGCAACAAGCTTTTTAAAATATAGTTTTGGTCATTTTACGGTGTCAGAATCAACTTCCACACAGAAGGTTCTGGTGAAAAATAATTTTTTCAATTTTTTATCATGATTTTATATTTTCTCAATTGATAATATTTGAACAAAGCGAACATTTGACGATAAAGAAATGTATTCTTACATAAAATCCTACTAGATTTGGCAAATTTCATGCTCTTAGAGCGCGTTCTAATGCTTCAAACGAAAATGGTGTTTTAATGTATTCGAAGTTACGTCTGGCAGCTACGATCGGCTTTAAAAGGGATTGAAATCTTATAATTTCCGCCACCCAATGAGAATTAAAAAACTAAGGACAGAAACGGCATTCTTAGGGATTCAAATTTTCTAATACTTTTTAATGCCAGGCTTCTTACCGCGTAGTTTATATATAATATGAAGTATTATATAAAATATTCATTTGTTTTATACATTTTTTGTATAAAACAAATGAATATTATACATAAAATTTCGCACTATATATAAAAAAAATTCGACCAGTTGAAAATTGAACTATTTTGATCAAATCATCTGTTTGGGTCAAACATCAAACTATTTTGTTGAAAATTTCTCTTTTCGCTTGAAATTTCAACTATTAGATTCCCAAAACAACTCCTTAGTTCAAAATTAAATTTTCGTTGTTGAAAATTCATTCTTTTTATTAGAAAATTTAGTTATTTTCTGGGAAAATGCAATATATTTCGACTTGAAAACTTAGCATGTTAAAGTGTTTTATATTGAAATTAATATTGTGTTTACATTAATTTTACTTGAAAGAATGTATTCCCCTATTATTCTCCTATTTTTGTGGAAACTCGCCTTTTTTCTATGCTTTCAGAGAATTTCGGGTTATATTATTTTTCATAGTGAAGGGGGGTGGGGATGGGGGCAGAACTACAGTCGTCAACGAGGAGGACGTATATAGAAAGGTTCACGTGTAGAGTCGTACGTAGAGGAATAAAATAATACTTTTTATACCTGCTACACAGGCTGTCCTTCTCACCCTCATTTCTTAGGTCTCTCTCGTCACTAACCATTATAACGTTAACCCGTGCCTATATCTTCCTTCTCATGCAATCCTATGCAGGCCTCAGACCATCTTTCGATTGTAACTTTTTTATCTAATTCTCGCCCCCTCATTTTCGTGTATACCCTATTCTTTCCATAAATTAAGACCCATCTGTACCCTTACTCAGACCTCAGCCCATCCCTTCTCCTCTTTAGATACCCTGCCTCCTCAGTTCCTCATGTACGTATATCCCTTTACCCCTCTCCCATTTTTTCTTATGGCCCCACGTACTGAACCCCCTCAACGTCTTCCTTACCATCTACCTTTTAGTCAGAGCTTCACGTTTTTCATATTTTTCCTCTCATATATACCCCTTGCAAGCTTAACCTTCTCTTCCCCTCACCTTCATCAACTACTATACCCTCTGTTGGTCACTCGTGAAACTAACTCCTTCCTATATTTTTCGTCCTCTCTCCCTCCGTACATTCCTCTGCCCCTCTTCATCTTTTTTTCTGATATATACCCCTTGCATGGTTAACCCTCCCTGTGCCTCCTCCTCACTCTCATAAATTAATATACTCCTTCCATGTTCATTCGTGATACGATCTCCCTCCTGCACTTTTCCTGCTATCTACCGCTACTTAATCTTCCTCTTCTCTCGCTCTGTTCCATGTCATGTATACCCATCGCACGTTTAATCCTCTTTCTCCCTTACCCTCCTCAATCAATATACCCCTTCCTTCTTGACTCGTAACACTAATTCCCTCCTGTAGTTATGCTCCGCTCTACCCCTACTCAGTCTTCCGTCCCTCTTTTTCTTTTCCCTCACATACATACCCCCCTTCGATGTTCACTCATGACGCTAACTTCCTCCTACACCTCTCCTCCTCTTTACTACCACGCATTCCTCCACCCCTCTCTCTCTTTTCCATCCCTTATCTACTACTGTCACCATTACACAATCGATCCCTCTATTTCTATTTCAGCCTCATTTTCAATGATGGAAGTAATCCTCTCCTGCATGTCCCCTTCTCTTTAGTTCCATAAAGACCACCACACATACGCCCCTCTCTCTACCTCAAATTTGTAACATTCTATCTCCCTTTATCCCTTTTCCCCTCTTACTCCAATGCACCTTTTACATCTCTCCTTTACTTTCTAGGGTGATTATTATAGGTGGATATTAGAATTATTTTTTCATCTTTGCTATGGAACGTTTCATTAGCACTATTTAGAGGTTTTATTGAAAACAGATTTTTTTGTTAGCTAGCACTGTACCCTCTAAAAATATGATTAGCACTGACATCTTGTTCATCTAAAGGGTTGAATGTCTGAGTATCTCTTGTAGGGGAGGAACTTGCTTTTCAACGATTTTTAAAATAAGTTTCTCGCTCAATTTTTGAACGAATAGTCACGATCCAAAGTCAGCATTTAATTTTAATAGTACTTTCTCTGATCGTGCTGGAAATCTCCGACGGTAAATGCAACTTTGGCTTTTAGAATATGCTATTCAAAAAAAGGTTTTTTCTTTTAAATAGGATAAAAAATTTGATTTTTTATGATAAAAAAATTTACATATATTTCAGATTTAAAAGCACTTAAAAGTATGTATTGGATCTGTAAATATAGTTCAAATGACATCAATAAACTAAATTCTCAAAAAATTTAAATCAAATTGTATGAAATTGTTAATAACAATTTACCTTTAAGGGTGAGTTTACTGCATAGAAATGACTAATGCCAGTGATTTATTGATGATGGAAATCACAAATTAGGTTTCCGGCACATCTCGTTTATTTGTCTTTTATTCGAACAAAAGAATCTCAGTTAGATAAATCACTGTAGGGCCCTGAAGGCCCAAGGGTATAATTTACCTGACTAGAAACAAACCATCGTTCGTTCTTTCAATGTAAAAAATAGAGAAACTAAAAAGGAATGATTTACTTTCTATCACCCATAATCTTAGATGGAAGTGCACAAAAATGACCGATTTCCCATTAATAAAATGTACATAGAAAACATTGATAAATTTCCTTGATATTTTTATAATCGGTTCAAATTTAACTGGAATGTATGAAAATCCTGTGGCATCACTTTAAATATATGTATGAGAATCTTCGAAATATGTTGTAAACTTTTCAAATCAGTGTTGACTACCACAAGTCACTTTTTTTGAACAACTATTTGCAGTTAATTTGCTTAACGTAAAACGGCTACTAGTTACATTTGGTAAAGAATTAACTTCAAGTTATCTAAAGAGTTACTTTTTTCTCTTTCCTAATTTTATAATTTAAAAATCAAAATAACTAAGATGATACATTCATTACAATTTAGAAAGAAACAGAACTGGCTTCACTGACTTGATGAAAATGTATGTAATTTCCTTTTCAGGAAACTTATAAAACATAACTTAGTTACTGAAAATTTACGTTATTTGTAAATTTCAGGATAACTTCCTTACTATTTTAAAAAGTAACTTTCGCATCACTGAATTACGAGTTTTTCAGCAATTTGAAAATTTTATTTACTTTAAAATTACTATATGTTTTTATATATCTTCTATTAAGGCACTTTTCATGACAACAAATAATCATGTTTTAAGATTATTTAGTTATTTTAAAAATTGGAAACAGTAGAGTTGTAGAGAATACTTTCCCGGAAAAAATAAGCCGACATTTTTAAAATGCAATGATTTTTACAAATTGGTAAGAAGCGAATCAGAAATGCTAAAAACATGGCTAAAATCAATGTTTTCTTGGGTGAATTTGAACATATTTTATAAAAATATTGTTTTTTATTTATAATGACATTAGTTATAATATTTCTATTCTTAAGATCATAGAAGAAATATTTTTTAGACATCTGACTTTTGGCACGGGTTAGTTATGGGTAGAAAATTAATCTGTTTTGGTAGAGGATTTATCTATTTTGGTTGAAAATTCACATATTTAGTTAAAACAACCATTTTTGAGAAAATCAATCTGATTTCCTTGAGGATTCAACTATTTAATTGAAAATTTATATTTTTTTGTTGAATTTAACTGTGTTAGATTTCAAATTAAAATGTTGAGAATTCATCTATGTTGGTTAAAAATTCATATATTTTGTTAAAAATTTAATTATTTTGGTCAAAAACTAACTATTTGTTTAAAAACTAACTTTTCTCATAAAACTTTATATTTTTCATTTAAAAATGCATCTTTTTTTATAGAAAATTGAACAATTTAATAGAAATTTATTTTTTTTCTTGGTCGAAAATTAGACGTTTTCTTTTTAACATTTACCTCTTTTGGTAAAAAAATCTCATTTTTTTAGTTGAAAGTTTAACGATTTTGGTGGAAAATCAAGCTGATTTGGTTAAGGATTCCGCTCTTTTGTTGCGAGTTTTTTATTTTTTGGTTAAAAATGCATATATTTTGTTAATAATGCAGAATGTGTTTTTTTTTCAAATTCATCTCTTTTCGTAAGGTTCATAATTTTAGATGAAAATCGATCTCTTTGGTTGGAAATTTAACTATTTTTTTTCAATTTTTTGTATTAGAAAATTCAAATATTTGTTGGAAAATTCAACTGTTTGGTTGAAAATTAACTTTTTGTTTAAAATTAATCAATTCAGCTTGAAAATTTAACTGTTTTTAAAAATGTTCTTCTTGGTAGGAAAATCTTTCTTGGTTGAAAATTCAACTCTTCTCTAATTAGAATCTAGTTTATTAAGCTCTAATTGACTGGAAGGCAGAAAATAATTTGCAATATTCCAGAAAAATGAACCAATTTAAATAACGATATGCAGGAGAAGTTTGTTAGAAAATTTTCAATTTAATGGTTCATTTAAGTTCGAATATTTTAAGCGTTGTTCGAGACGGTTCTAGCTCGTTAGGATCTATTTTTTCTTTCTGAAGGCAACTTTAATCAATTTGAAGTTTTCTGTCTGAGTTTATAATTTTCTGCTTCGCATTCCTCTTACAAAGCAATTTCAATCTCAAAGAGCTTGTAGTTATATAGTTTAAAATTTTCTATTTAGTTCTGTGTTTAAGAATAAATATTCCATAATGGAATTCTTCATCAAGGAATATTTTATTCAGTAAGAAGATTTTCATACTCATTTTACAGAGTAAGAAGGGACAAAAAGAGAACGAGTTAATAGGAGAATTATCGAATTACATTTTGTGACTTTTCAATTTCGACGTTCTTAAGCCAGATGAAGTACGTGAGACTTTATCGAGAAAGACTAGAGTCGATTGGATTCCTGGATGAGTGAAATCGGGAAGTTCTTGAATGCGCTTCATTTGCTCCATTTTGCATCTTGAAAGATTTCACTCTACTATTCTCTGTGTTTCTAATTCTGTGATAGGTTAGTAATGTATAATATTAAGCAATAAAAAACAATCGAATATTTCAATGACTTTTGAGTAAGAGCTTGATAATAATAATAATTCATAAAACAGCATGAAACTTCAAAGTATTTTTGCTGAAAAATATTTCTTTCATGTTTGTTGAAATTTTGTTTAAAAAACTGATTGTCCATTTTTCAGAAGCTGCATTAGGGCCCATCTATTTGATAAAATGGGTATCCTAAGGTTTCTAGAGTCGCTCATTTAACATATAGTATTAGAATTTCTAAATTAAATATAGCTGATTCAATATTTTAATTAAGAATCTAGAAATATGTATTTTGCAGATTTAAAATGTTAGTTTATTCTATTCAACGTTCTTTTTTAATAATTCAGTTTTGAAGGTTTACTTGTCAGAAATTTTGTCAATCTTGAATATATGCAATTATTGAAAACTCTGCAATATTTAATGTGTATAATAGAAAATGATGCAGTTCTTAATGCGATCCTTAGAATAGTTCCATTTGTTAATGAAAAATTGAAAAATATTCAATTATGAAAATTTAAATTTAAATTTATTCAATGTCAAAGATGTACAAATAAAAATGCTTAAACCTTGTTCAGAATTTTCAATTGCAAAACTTACATATTTAAGGAAATTCCAATGTAAATCTTTAGAATTACAGCACGTTTAATTATAAAGCTAAAAACTTGCATGATTTCTCATTGTAATTTTTCAAAAATAAAAACTTTAAATTTAAAATTTTCAATCGTTGGGATTAACAGTTTTAAACTTTCGTAGAGTTAAAATAGAAATTCTTGAATTCCAATAATACATGAAGAATTAATATAAATTATACTTCAAACGACTTTAAAATACTAGAAGGTTAAAATTTTAAAAAATTTAAAATACTTTAAATATTTAATTATAAAGTTTTAAAATAGAAATTGATTCCATTTTGTTGAAACACGATCAAAAATTCTTAAATTTTGTCAAGAGTTTTTAATTCTAAATCTTTCAATTTGAAGAAAGTTTAAGTGTAAATCATTAAAATTATAGCATTTTAAATTGTAAAACTAAAAACTTGTATAATGTTTAATTGTAATTTTTCATAAATAAAAAGTTTCAAGTTTTCAATTTTCAAGATTTACAATTGAACAATTTTCAGTTATGAAAATTTACAATCGAAGACTCTTCAATATTTTATGTAATTTTAGTCAAGTGCCTAGAGCTTTCAATAATTCTAATCTTCCACACTGAAGAAATTTCAAATATTAAAAAACTCTTCAATTTTAAAGATTTATAATTCAAACTTATACACTCTTAAAGAACTAGACTTAAAAAGGATTGAATTAAAAAAATATATGTAGAATTGACAACTATTTAATTTTTAAGATTCAAATTTAATGTATGTAATTTTGAACATTTGTTTGGAAGGTTTTCAAATTCGCAGATTTATGATTCGAAATTCTTTTAAACTTTTAAAAATACGTATGTAGTTTTGAACGTTTTTTGTGAGAATAATTCAATTCTGAAGATTAACCGTTTAATACTCTTCAATTTCAACGATTTGCACTTTAAAATTTTTCATTTTCAAAGATTTACAATTTAAGATTCATTCATTCGGGTTCGAAAATAATTTTCAAACTTAGCAACTTGTAAGGCGAGAACAATGAAAAGTCATCTTTTCACGTATTTAACTCTAGTTTAATACACTGAAACTTGGATTGAAGCAATCCGGATTTACGCCATTCCCAGAATTGATGCCGCAATGGTTTGGTGATGCAGAAAGCGCAGGAGGGGCTGCTTAGTCAAGCGTGACAAGGGGTTCGATTAACACACTGTCTGCGCATTTGATTACATCATCCATCCAATTCCAACACAAATAATTAAAATATAATATAGTAATAAATATAAATAATAAATAAAATAATAAATATAAATAATTAAAATATTGATATACTCGTACATTGGCGACAGCCCGTAGAACTATTATTCTACTCCATACCATACCGCACATGCTTATTCGCTGTCAAGTCCTCCTATCATATAAACATCTAATTTCAGAACTGGAAAGACGCTGATAAATAGCGTAAATCATGTACGTGTTACATACAATTAATGAATGCTTAAAATTATGAATTTTTTAGTTTTGAGGCCCTGAATTTAAAAAGTTAAATGACTTGGTAAAAATAATGTCCAATGCAATTAGCCCGTCGTCGTACGGCGTTGAGTCCAGTAATAGCGTGAGTCCCACCCGACTTCCGTCAATGGAGGAGGACCATAGGGACAGAACTAAAACAATAAGAGTCATTATTGGTTTGTGTTGTATACTGAGAAGGGCACCATCAGATTAGCAATAAAAGAAAAAAAATGTCTACCTCTCTCAAAAGTTTACGGAAATTTCCCAAGTTTGAAATCTGCCGATCTACGACCTGCCTCTAGACACGCTACCAAAAAACTTAAAAAAATTTTTTTCTAAGTTTTGAGTACCCTCCTTAAAGTAATTAAGTACTGAATCATTCTCTAAACTTGTGAAATTAAATTTAAATGGAAAATGGCTATTTCAAATAAACGGCTTCAAGTTTGACAAAGTCTTTTAATTGTAGATCTATGTTTAAGTTAAGTAACAGCGTCGTTCCTTTGAAGTTCTGTTATTTGCTTCACTTTCGCCACGGTTCTGGATATCACATCCGTTTAATTGGCATATCCAACGGCAATCTAATCAAAGTACGTGCTTTAATTAGCCATCTTGATTTCAGTATTCTTCTTATTACACGCCAGCCGGTATTCAAGGGGAAGGCGAAGTACTCCCCTTTTGAAAATCAAGTCTCTGCATAAGAATCAACCCTCATTCTCTTTCTAAACACCTTTGATCCTCGAGGCATTCAACCCCCTAGAACAAAAGTTACAAACAAAGTAATTAAAGTCTCGAGAAAGAACAGGTGTTTTTTCCAACTTTTAGTACCTTTTCGCCCGAAACATCTTTGCCTCAACTTTCCAGAGGAGCAAACATTTTCGAAACATCTTTCCTTTTTTATCCTTCTGCTGTTTTTATTCTCTGTTGTTTTTTTCTGGGGCGTTTCAAAAGTAATTGAGACTGATTTCATATGAAATCGGGCAGTCTCGTCTTGGTGATTTTTCCATGAACTCAACTGAATATTAAAAAAGTGTAGGAAAATTTAGTTTGGAAAATTGTATCTTAGGAACAAAAAAAATTAATATGAATTAATTGTCTTTATGACAGCTTGATTCTTATCTATTTATATAGAAAATTTTTTTTCATAATATAAAGTAAAATTTTTCAATGTATCAATTCCTTTTAGATCTTTTATATTTCACATAATTGATACTTAGATGAATTCATAATACTTGCTGCTCCATTTTGAATTATCGCTTAAGAACAGTAACAATGCATTAAAAAAAGAATGAAAGAAAAATCATAAAACTAGTAATGAAATAAAATTAATGAAAAAAGATTAGCAAAAATCATATATTCATCAATTTTCTTACTTAAAATCTAAAAAATGTGATATTTTTAAATTATGAAACTGTATACATTCTGTATAAAAAAATTGTAAAACCCCAAATTTTTAAAATCCAAAAATTTCAAGTTAGCGAAATGAAATTTTGTTCAACTAAAAGATTCATGTACTTTGCCGAAATTTGGTCTCTTTTGGTGGTAAAATAATCGTCTAGGTTGAAATTTCATTCTTTTTGGTTAAAAATGCAATTGCTTGAAAATTAATCTGTTTTGGTTAAGGATTCAACTACTTTGTTAAAATTTCGTCTCTTTTGGTTGAATTCAACATTTTTTTATTTCAAATTGAAATATTTTTTTGTTGAAATATTAACGATTACATTTTTCGTTCAGAACTCATTTTTTAAATGAAAAATGAACTACTGGGTTTATAGATGAACTACTTTGTAAAAATTTATTATATTTTTAGGTTGAAGATTCATCGTTTTAGTTAATAGATAAACGATTATTTTTCGGCCAGCTGGCCTTCAATATGTACTTGCTTACACTTTCACTTTTAAAGAATTTTCATACAACTACCTCTTAAAAATTAACATCCATCCACACCTTATATCTAATCCGCTCGCTTATGTAGTCTAGCCTTCCTCGCTTCGCCTTGCCTCGCACACTTTTCGCTTTTTTTTCGCTATGCCTTGCATTGCCAGCCTCTTTCTCCGCGACTAACACCTTTCACTTATCTACTATTTACAATATTTACAGTTTTGTTACACCTACTATTTCTCCTATTTAGAATCTTTCCTTCTCCGTTCCTCTTCCTCCTTCTTTCTCTTCTTCTTCTTACCCAACCCAACCAGTACTCAAATTTTGCATCTCCCTTCCCGCACAATTCACACATTTTCTTCTCTCTCGAAAGCCAGAACCTACAAAAATTCTTCATGCAACCGCATCTCATTCTCACTATAAGTTCCTGACTTTCTTGCTCTCCTTTCTCACACAAATATCGCGTAATTCACACATAGTTCCCGCTAAACCTTGATTCTCCTATCCTCTCCTCTCCTTCTGCCTTCTCTTTCTCCAGGTCATACTTTTGAACCAACTCATATACCTTCCTTCCTTCCTGCCTTGTGCATCCTTCCCACTTCATCCATCTGCGATCCATTCGTTCTAAAATACCTTTCCCTTTCCACCTCCATCTTCGCACCCCTACGCCTCTTCTTCTTCTCCCACAAACACTCCCTAACCAGCTTATTTCCCTCCTCTTCTAAAAAATTTCTCCTCATATTTACACGCTCGACTCCCCGTTATAATCGCTAAACTCGTCCTTCCTGTCTCCCTCCTGACAATATAGTTCGGCGTATTCCTTGCTAACTCCAGTGTCCGAATCAAAAAATTTCATTCTCCTTACACAATCTGGCACACAAACTCTTTCCCCTCCTGTAGCACTCTTCCTTTTCACTTACACTCCCCTCCTTTATCTCTCCCACCTCTTTTCCTGAACACCATAACCTTCGACTTTCTCCCATTCAACTCTAACCTATTATTGTCCAAGTATCTGCTCAACCTTTTCATCATCTCCTTTAAAGCCTCTTCGATCTTTGCGAGCAGCATATGCATATGCATGCATATGCGCGTGATCATATCCTGACTCCTTCTACCCTAACTTCCCCTACCACTTCGGCCGCTAGCTTACTTTCCATATCCTCGATTAAAATTGCAAAAAGCGTTGAGGCAAGCGGACACCCTTGCCTCAACCTCTATCCATGCAGAAATCCTCATAAATTCCCACCTTTCCTCTTATCCTCTCTTGCGTCTCTTCATGTACCTCCCTTACCCTCTCAAACGGGCCTCTATCCAATCCACTCTCTTCCATTGCCTCCCGCAACCTCCCTTTATCTACGGAAGGAATGCGCCATTTAGATTTACAAATAACCCGTACACTTTGGCACCCTTTTTGGTCAGTTCTCTATATACCACATGCTGCATACGTATATATTGTCAATAGTACTCTTTCCCTAGCTAAAGCCCGCCTGAGTTTCCGGCAATATTTTTTTCCCCTTAACAACCTTCCGCAGCCTATCAGCCAACATCATCACGTATATTTTGTACACCGTATTTATTAGCGTAATTCCTCTATAATTTTCCTGCCTCTACCTATCCCCTTTTTTATACAGTGGCACGATGAACCCCTCCCTGCACCCTCTTGGAAATCCCTACCCCTCCATACTTTTTTCACTACCCCCTTCAGCCTTTTCTTTACATCTTGTGTGCCAAACAGCCACGCTTCAATCTCTACCATGTCCAGCCCTGCTGCCTTAGATTTTTTCAACTTCCTTATCTGCTTCTCCATCATTAATTATCTTTCACACGTCCCTTTTTGTCTTCACATTTCTCAACTCCTCTTCCAGTTCTTTTTCCTTTTCCTGCTCTTTCTTCTTACGCATCCCCTTAAACTCCTTTCTTATTTCAACGTATTTCACCCTTTTCGCGGTTCCTTCCTTCTACTTCCTGTACTTCTTTTTCACCATTCTCTTCATCATTTCACATTCCCTGTCCCACCATGGCTTCACCATTCCTTTTTTCTTCTTCCTAAATACCTTCTTTTGCACACACCCTTTCACTTTCTCTTTCAGATCCTCCCATATCTCATCCACGGACTTCCCCTGAAAGCTTACGTTACCTAGCTGTTCCTGATACTGCTCCATCACCTCTTTCGTCCATGACACCCTCTCCCCTAACGACCTTTCTTCCCCACCCTGCCTTCCGCTACCCTGCCTTCCGCCACCCTCCCCCTTATCCACAAACTTAATAGCTGAAGGTTTGATTTCACCCTCCCTTCTACTGTGAATTTCTCTATCTCCTCCCACCCTTGCATATACATGATCACATAGTCTATCACCGATACCCCCATCTTACTCACATACGTATATTCTTCTGCTTAATCCTCTGTTATCGTACCATTCGTCACCACTCAGCCTCTGTCCTCCATCCAGTCTCTTAGAATCTCCCACTCTTCATTTATTATCTTATACTTCGATTTCCTTTCGAAGCTCTTCCCTTCCTGGTACAGGTTCCTCTCCCCAATTATCGCATTGAAGTCCACACCCCAGTACCACCATACCCTCATCTCCCTCTCCTAGTAATTCTTCCACCCTTTCTTTAACCCGAGTTCGACTCAAACACCACATGTGTGAGCCTTGATAATCGTGATAATTGCACGAAAAACTATTTGGGCCTTTAACTCCACACCAACCTCCACTCGCTGCCGGAAAGGCTTTGTGGTTGTTCGTGGCCCATGCCACATGACGTACATGGCAGAATTCAGTACTGCAGATAAGTTTTAAAGTAGGTTCTTCAGGGCGACGCCCTCAAGAAACGCCGAAACGCCGAGCATAATGTTTTTTATGCGCAAAAGTTCAATTAAGCGAGTAATTAACAAACCTCACCTATAAGCAGGGTACTCGCTTTGAAACTCGGATATTTACAATGAATTTTGAGGAAAGTTCCACCCGGATATTGCACTTTGATTATAAATAAGAATCTAGTCGACGAATTGTAGGTAATTAAATTTACTTATCAATATTTGAAAAGATTTTGGTACATCACAGAACGTTTAGTTTTCACGCACATGTTTTAATAACCTTCATATATATAAAAATTTTTAGTTTTTCACAAAAACATAAACTTACTCCTGAGATATCGGGATCACGAAGGAATAATAAGGAGACCTAACTCCGTGCCCCCACTTGGCAATAGAAACATTACCGTAAGTGATACACACGTTACAGGAAGATCTTAGATTTGAATGCGCAGGTGCGCAGTTGTCCTCTTCCTATACATGGAAAAGTGTGCGAGTGAGAAGGTTTGTCAAATTGACGTAAGTTGAGAGGTTCTGTTTATTTGTTTTGATGCAAGTGTGCATTGTAACCCCACTTTCTTGAAGGTAACATGTCTCTGTGTAGGCTCCTTCCGAAATACGTGAAATTGAACTCTGCACAATCATTCTCTTTCTCCTGGCTGATATCTGTAAAATTAGTAAAGAAATAGCTTTCACAATTATGTTTCCAAATAATTGTGTGTATGTGAATATTCTCAGGCGAAATAGTCTGGCCGGTTTGAGTCTATTTGTAGGTTCGATTTGATTGATTTACTCTCGGAGATAGTCAGAGAGATTTGGGTCCTTTTAAGAGTGATGCGACGATAATATACTTATACACTAATATATAATTTTCGAGTTGAATTAAAAAATGTTGTCTTTTTTGTCGTATCTCATTCCATTTACGATAAAGGTTGTATTAATTCCAATTTTAAACATTAAAAAAAAGTTAGATATCTGAATTCATCGAAACCCGTAGATTCCGAATTATTATGTTTTATACTGTTAACTATGAAATTAAAAAAATATTTTTCTAAATTATAATCTGAAAGCTTAACAAATGACTCACTGCTTGTTATTTATGATCGTATTTTTATTTCAATTTCGGAAAGGAAATTTTAAATACTTTAAAATATTTAAACGAGCGATTTGGACCTTTAAAGTTTAAATATATCTACCTGAGTGCCTGCGGAGAATTTCTCAGAGCTTCTCAGAGCCTTGAGAATCTTTAGCCTATTTATCATATTACAAATTTAAAAGGTACTTACCTATACGTTTCCTTCTCAAAATCTGTTCACACATTTTTCAAACAAGTACCGAAAATACTGTTTATATATTTATTTTGTGTATCTTTCGTATGCTGATCAACAAAAGAACACAACCTCTAACTTACGTCAATTTGACAAACTTTTTCACTCGCACACTTTTCCATGTATAGGAAGAGGACAACTGCGCACCTGCGCATTCAAATCTAAGATCTTCCTGTAATGTGCGTATACGGTAATGTTTCTATTGCCAGTTTCAGATGGCTTCCCACTAGCAGTTGGGTCTCCTTATTATTCCTTCGTGATCAGGATACAAAATAAAAATACGAAATTAAGCATCCGAAAAAAGTATTCTTTTTCGAGAAAATAACAATTGACATCGCGTTACTAAAGTATGGCAGGCATTTATTTGTTTAAACTGCCGAACAAAATATAAAAATAGGCTATCATTTTCTTTTATCAAATAATAATAATTTCCTGCAATGTTAATGGTAATAAGTACGATAAAATTATTAGCAAAATTAATTAGCGTGTTTTAAATTGTAACCAACTTTTACCCAAAATTTTATGTACCAAATTTATTGTAATGATTATATTAAAAAATTATATGCCGAAAAACTCCGTTTACAAATGACTTTTGATTTAAGGTTTAACTTTTCAAGAATTTCCAGAATAAACCTATTTTCAATGAAACTATTGTCTTAGAAGATTTATTTTCAACTCTCTTTAAACAAAATATTATGTAATTTCCCTACTTGTAAGACTTATGCATTCTTTTACTGATGATATATACATTATTTGAAATTCCAAACCCCTTCATTTTATTCTAAATTCAATCGCCGAGATACTACCTATCTACATCACTGGATACCTCCCTTCCATTTCAGAAACCGACCGCCACCGAAACTGAGGACAGAGACTGGTGGTGGAACTCAAATATGTGGTTATTGAGTCGAACTCGCTTCTCTGAACAGGACTGTTGTACACAGTTACAAACTTATACGTTACCCCTCCTATCTTTACTGTCCTCATTTGCATGCCCTCTCCTTCTTACTCTCCATGAACTTTTTTCTATAATTCATCCCTAACCCCTGTCATAATTCCCCTACTAGCCCTTCCTTTCCTTTTTACTCTGACCGCCTCCTGTAGCCTTCAACTCTACCCCCTTGGCTACTTTGGCTCTACTCTATCCCATTCCTTTCTTTCTACCCACCCCTAATTTTTCTTCCTAGCTCTCCAATTCCACCACCGCCACTTCATTCTCCCCTCCATCCTAACTTTTCCTACCTGGCCTTGAACCCACCCTATGCTCTGCAGCAGCGCTTCCACCCCCTCCCTTTCTTCCCGCTGTTTATCTTTAATCCTGTTATTACTATATTATTTCTTCTATCTTAATCTTCTATCTATCCTTAATCTCTTCTTCTACACCTTAATCTCTTCTTCCATCTGCTTCATTTTATTCTCCTTTTCCTTCCTTATCGATACCACCTCCCTCTACAATCCTTCTACTTTTCCCTTCAGCTCTTTTGCCTCCTTTTCCCGTCTCCCATCTCTTAACCTTAGATCACGCCACATACTGTCCATTAGCTCCTTTGCTGTTTCTTTTCCTCTTCAAGAGACACTCACTTGCGCTGGACGCTCTCTCTCCTGCCTGGCCGCTTCCTTCGCTCCGATTTGGTCAAAAATTAGACTATTCGGGTGAAAATTAAACTACTTATTATTTGAAAATGTTATCATTCTGTTTCAAAGCAGTTTTTTTATTGTTGTGTAGAATTAATTTTTTTATCTGAAAAGTTAATTATTTCATTTTTATTTGAAAATTTAACTATTTTGTAGAAAATTAATTTATTTTGTTAAAAATGTATCATTTTGGTTGAGGATTCAATTTTTTTCTTAAAAATTCGTCTTTTTCACTCAAAAATTAGTTGTCTATTTTGTTGAAAATTATTTTCTGTAACTCAAAATTCATCTTTTTAATTTAACAATTCAATTATTTCATTGAAAGCTCATCTTTCTTAATTGACAGTTAGCTTTCCTGATAAAAAATCTTCTTTTGCGGCTTAAAAGTCCACTATTTGCAGAAGCATTCGACATTTTAGCTTGCAAACTTAACTTTCTTTTTTAATTTAATTTTTTTTGTTAGAATCAACTATTTGATAGTTATTCGTTTTTGTTTGTTTGTTGAAAATGAATCTTTTGGCAAAAATTGAACTTTAAGTGTTGCACATTCAACTGTTTTTGAAAAAATATGTCTTTTTGGTTGGAAAATTGAACAATTTGTTACGTAATTAGTATAGTTGGCTGGAAACGAACTTTTTTGTTTAAATATGTATTTTTTGTTGAAAATTAAACTGCTTATTTGGAAATTTAACGTTTTTGTTGAAAAAATTTGTTTAACTACAAATTTAACTATTTCATTTTTGGTTGTACATTTATATTTTTTATTTGAAAATTCATCTTTCTTGATTCAAACTTATCTTTCTTTTTTTGAAAATACGTTTTCTCTGGTTTGAAACTCAACTGTTAATGATAATAATAATTTGTTTAAACAATTAGGTTTGTGTAATTGCATTCGTTATTACTTTATACTAATTAAAAAGTGGATGAAAAGTGAAAAACTATAGGAAAAACTGCAACTTTTTAGCATTATTTTACGAGAAGATTGATTGATAGTATTTTATGCATTATAAACAATTTGTAAATGAGAAATCGTAAAAATCATAATTAGCGCCATAATTTTTACCTGGGATTGTATATCTAATTGTGAAGATAAATTTTGTGTTAAAACTTGAATTACCTAATATTGACGATTCTGAATAATATTTACAAAATCATCTTTTTTACGTGTAATACATGCTAAACTTCATAGGGTTTGCGGATTCTCTAAATATAATTTTTTTTAAATGTGTTTATTTTTTTTTGGATAGGAAAAAATTCCTGGTCGATATGTATGGAAATTAAAAAATAATTTTGGACCACCTTAATGTGCAGGCTCCCGTATATTATAATTAATGTAGTCCGGCTACTGTGAAAGCTAGTCAAAACTATATCCATTTTTTTTTGAAATTTGAAATTAAATACAAAATTTGGCCAGGACATCAATTACTAAATTAGGTAACAAGTTTTTATGTTGATCAATATAAATAAAATGTTTTTTAAATAATAATAAAATGTAAATTTAATTGTTGATTTGACTCGATTCAAGCTACATTTTTGATTCTAGACTACATTTTGCTAAAATTAAGCTCAAATACCCTGGAAGTGGTATAAACGAGCAGTAATTCAAACTTTGCATTATATTTTCTGCCTGAAAAAAGTTTTCCTGACAATATTCAACGTGTTTTAAAGCCAAGATTAACCACTTTTGGCGCCCGCGAAAGGTCTCTGCATAAGATCCCATGTTTTTTGACACGACTTTAAACAATGATTATTCAAATTTTAACCTAGAAAGGGCCCCTAAAAAGGCAGTGCATGAAAGAGGACACATTTTTCCGCAAAAACAAACTAATTTTGATGATTTTTCATCTGATCGATCTAATAGCCGGACTACCTTAAGTACTTAAACCCGGGTAAAAATGCTTAAAATTTATTTTGATATAAGAGATGGGATCCGATTTCTCGAGGGATATCATAATAAATAATGGTATATATGAAACTGTCCATCAATGCTACAAGCGCCGCCTGTAATAAATTGAAGATCCCGTAACAGCAAGCTGATATCCCATACGTTGTCAATTATTTAACTCACGCAACGATGAAACTGCGGGGAGTGTCCGAATGACTGGAGAAAATATAACTGCGATTATACATCGCTATGCATTAAATCAAATTGTTATACGACCATGCACATGTTACTACATGTGAAAACGAAAGGTCCAGTCGGTCAGGTTGTAATATCAAATGGACATTTTATAGCTTTTAGACCATAATGATGAGGAAATAAAAGTTAAATTCAGCGTCACAAAAGCCTATCATTTTAAAACTTTCATTGTTTAAAATTTTTAAATTCTCTATTTTTAGATATCCGTCCTAAGTCGAAAAAATTATAGAAAAGTAATAGGCCAGGGTGTCTACCCGGTTGGAAAACCGGAAAATTACCAAGAATTGATTCAGTTGGATTTTTTCTCGCAGTATGAAAATTAAAAGTTGCTTTATAAATTTTATTCATATTTTATACAGTAAAGATTTTATCACTTCTACTTTAAGACAGGGAATTTTCTAAAAGATTTATAATTCTGAGTTGGTATAGGGAATTTCCGAAAATAGTGTTTGTAAAAGGACAGATGAGAGTATATATTTTTATATTATTCTAGAATATTATAGATCAAAGTAATTAGCCAAGTCGTCGTAAGGTCGAGAGTCTACTTATGACGTCAGTCCCAACCGACTTCTGTCAATAAAGGGGAGTGTAGGAACAGAACTAGAACTTTAAGAGTTCGAAAGATTTGATTTGTGTAACATAATGAGGAGGGCACCAGCTTTCTGAAATTTAGAAATAGATGAGCAAATGTGTATGTTTCGCCAAAGCTTCCGTAAATTTCCTTAAATTTCCTTAAATTTCACACACTCAAAAAAATGTCTGGTTAAATCAACCAGAATTCTAGTTAAATATGCACTTACTTTTTTTCTGGTTAAAGCAACCAGAATTTTGGTTAAATTAACCAGAACTCTGGTTAAATTAACCATACAATCTGGTTAATGTAACCAGATTTCTGGTTACTCTAACCAGACACTACGCACGTTTATTTATCTCAAGCTTTGATCACCGTTCAAAACTTGGAAATAGTCCTTAATCTCTTAAATTCTGTTCCCGTATAAAGGCCCTTTTTCCACCAGAAATTTCTGAATAAGCTGCGATGAATGGGGAGATGTGTTCTCGTTGTGAAGGATCCAGTCGCCACTTTTCCACAAATAAGCCCGTTTCTTTATTACTGCGTAAAGTAATGGCTCCAGAACATCTTGGCAATACTCTTTGTTTACCAGATCACTATTAAACTGCGATTTCCATCAATTGAAACTCGCACTCCTTTTACGTTTACGTAATTGCGCCCACTAGTCTACTAAACTTTTGCAGGTCCGCATTACTGAGACAAGGATCTCACAGAGGTTCCCCTATGGTTAATGCCAGCTTTTGACAATAGCAAAACTAGGTGCAAAGTTAGAGCACAAGGTCGGATATTTTCCGTACAGATCTCGTTTTCATGATGAAGGTACTTTTTTATCTTTGAAAAAATGTATTTGGGGTCATCTTAGTTCTATTAATTCCTTAAAAACATTCTGTCCTTATTTATTGTATTTCATTTATAATAGCATTGGACAGAAACTTCAATAATCCAAAAAGTAAAAAAAAATCATTATTCAGGTGAGAGTGGTCCTAAGTCGGCACTGTGGGTTTAGCCGGCACCCTTGGGTTTCTCAGATATGGCGCGCATGTGGGCTTAAACATTTTGTTGTATAACAGGTTGGTAGACATGAAAAATGTCACATGGAAACATATTCAAAAGTATGACACTTTGATTGCGTGGTTGTCGAAAAGCAGATTTGCAGAGAACATTTTGTGAATGCGATTTAATACTTAGCAATCCCATATTTTCTGCTTCGCATGCAAATGAATTCAATGGTATTGAGATAAATTCTGCTTCGCATTCAATCGCATTCTATATCATTAAAATATATTAGAACTCTCGCATTAACACGCATTGAACGCAAAATATCTCACATCGCATTGAGACGTATTCACGATTTAGACATTATATGCGAACTATCGCATTAAGAAGTATTGTGCTTCCGTCCTAATCCGATGTTGTCACAAAGCAGATTTCGAAAGACCAATCGTGAATGTGAAGCAATAATTTTTTATCGCACATTTTTTGAAGCGTAATTTACGCGGACATTTGTTACTTTAGTTTTCACTTGGCAGAGTGTGCGGGGTATACATTTTTCGTGCAAGCGGGATTCCATTTTATTCTATGCTTTTAATGCAGCTGCAGGTGCGTAAATATTTTGAAAAGTTCAATCGAATGAGTTCGTTAGTTTCAGTGTTCTGTGTGCTTTCGCATGATAAAGTCGATTTTTCATTCGGATTGGTTACGTGTTTGTAATAGCATGAAATAAGTAAACATTCGTAGTGGTGCTGAGTCGGCACCAAACAGATCGTCCTGAGTCGGCACCTTTTTTTTTGTTGCTTTTGTTGTTATTTGTTGTGTTTCGATTCTATGTCGCTCGTCTCTTCTTTTTTTTACTTTGGTTGTGTTTTGACTGCATGTTGCTTTTTTCTGGTAGGTGTGCTTTATTTTCTGTATGTTCTCTTTGACTTTTCCGCATTGGAGGCTCAGGACCAGGGGGGTGACGGCTTAGGAACACCTTTTTGGAAATAGCAAAAATCAATGTCTTCACTTTGTGCTTCCTTGTGACCGCAAAAATCACTCTATTCTGCTCCGAACTACATATAATTGTAAGTAAAGGATCGTAGTACTTGACCAAAGACACTAAAGCGCCATTAAATCCTGTTTACTCCCTTTTTTCTACAAAAACTCTTACTCTGCTGACTTGTGACGACTTTCTTCTACTGAATTATTGTTTGTTTTAGGGAAAAATTAGGATCAAACTAACAATATAAAGTCGTCAATTAAATTACAATTTCTCTCCCTTAGAGGTAAACTTGACACTCTTTCATTGTTGTGTGTTCAAAAATTTGGTAAACGGATTTTCGAGAGGCGTATAATAGGGCTTGAATAGCGATTTATGAGATAAATCTCGGAAAGCTGCCACAATCCGTATAATTACATCGAATTAATTGTAATGAAATGACCACTGGGTGCGTAAAGGTCTGAATGGAAGAGAGGCTTAAATGAGACTTTAATTAAAGGCTCCATTTTAGGACCTATTAGTACAGGAGATAAATCTTTCTCTTCCTGAACTGTCAAACTCCCAACTGAGCCTTGACGGTTTTTTTTAATTAAAAAAAAAAGAAATAAAACCTTAGTATAAAGAATATATATATTTTATATGGGTGGCCTTTGAGAATTTAAAATTTCATCGTTTTGATTTAAAAGTCGTTTTAAATATGAAAATTTTTCAGTTCTTTTGATTTGAGCACTTCAAAAAATTAATAAGAGGACGTTAAAAAAAAAGTCAAACTGTCAGGGGCAGGTGGGAAGGGGGGTTAACAGGTTTTATGATTTAAGTTTACAAGTAAAGTATTTAAATACACAATTAAAACTATTTCCCTATTCCCCTCTTTTTCCCTTCTTTGAAAGAATTCCTCTTCTTGCCCATGTTTTCAGGAAATTTCCCCTTTTTCTCTGTTTTTGTTTAAATCTTGAATTAATAGAATCAAATCATAAAAAAACTATTTTTAATTGAAAATTACTGCTTTTTAATTGAAAAGTCTACTATACTATTTTTGGTGTAGAATTCGTGTCTTTTGGTTAAAAATAATACTTTTTTTAGAATAAAAATTTAACTAATGTATTTTTCGCTGAAAATTGTTCGTTTTCAGTTGAAAATTCAACTATTAAATTTTGTATTGCATATTAATTTATTATTTAAAGTGTTTCGTCGTCCCGAAATTCAGTATGAGTAATCAAATATTTGGATAATATAAATATTATGGATTGACTAATAATATTAATACACTTTATTGAAGAGTAAGGAAGTTCTGCCCATTTATAATATTTAAATAATCTGTTGTAAAAAGAAAATTTTTTTTCATCGACATAATTTAAAGTTGATGCATGAATAAGAAAGTTTTTTTATGATAAATTTTTACATAAAGTAATTCTGACTATTTTTGTTTAAGAAATTATAAAGCTGGGAAAGGGATAGGGTGCAACAGAACTTCTCCCTTCCCGTTTTCAGCTCGAACAATTACCATATCAAATAAAAAATTGTATTTGTCTGCTTTTTCATTGTATTATAAAAAAAATGTATTTTATTTCTAATTGGTTATTTTTTGTAAATTTCTATTTTTTAATTGATCAAAATGAAAACTTTAGAGGAAGGGACTTGTATTATTATTAACTTGTTTAAGAATTTGACTAAATGACTCGCTAAATGGTTGAAAATTCATATTTGTTGGTTGTAAATTTTGGCTCATAATTAAATTTTTTAATGAAAACTCGTCTTTTTAGTTTGAGAATTCAGTAATTTTGTTCAAAAGACCTCTTTTTTTTCTTCAAAAATTAAACTGTTTTGTGGTCATTCGTGATTGGAAATTTAACTCTTGGGTTGAAAATTCAAGTATTTCGATAAAAAAGCTATTTTGCGGAAATTTTTTGCACTTATAAAATGAAATCGAAGAAAAAAAGTTTGACTTAAAAGGGGATGGGTGCGTTTGTATTTGTAATCTGACCGTAGAAGGTGGAACTTTGTAAGATGATCTGTGACGAAGAAGGGGTGGGGTGTAAAATGTTTTCAAAATAGTGCAACTTAGATTTGGAACGGTTTCTAACATTCTAAATTGAGCATTTTGAATGAAATGTTACGTGCTTGAGATGAATTTTGTTTAAGTAGCGGAAAGAAAGTACATCGAAATTCGTAATTAAATGTTAACTTTAAAATATTGTTTTTATACATAATTTTCGACTTCAAAACGCTAATTTCAAATAAAAAGTAATTGTCAATTTTCTAAAAAAAGCTTTCACCAAAAAAATGTATTGTAAATAATTCAGACATTTTTTAATTTCGGGGCTCTTTAAATTTTTTGAATCTCTCATTTTCTATATGCCCTGGAACTAATAGAAAAATATTTCATGTCACCTCTATTTTAATTAATTAAATTGAACAGGATCTTTTCACATAAATTAGTGAAACCGTGAGTTACGTCCTTGCCTCGGGGATTTAAGTAGGGATGATACTTCCCATTATTTTAAAAGTACGGTCATCCCTATGGGACCTGATAGTGGTACCAGCAGGAAAGTATAAAGTCAGAGAAAACTTTATACACTCTACTTTTATTTTATCCTCCTTATATAGGGTCACACCTCACACTTTCCTTCTCTCCTTTTTCTTCTCAAAAGTACCGAGAATGTCGAGATTAAAAATTCGATCGTGAAGAAATTCTCGATTCACCTTTTGAAAATAGGGTTGCGAGACGCAGGGCTATAAATACTGTACGTGAATGGAATAGCAGTAAAAGATTGAAGGGAACTGTATTTATAGTTTGAATTCGTGAGAATGATGAAAGATTTGCGAGACAGGTTTTACTGGAGATTGCCTCGCTACAGGAAGGAAAATTCCGGATGAAATCTCGACGCGGTGACATCCACCTGAGAAAAATTTCTTCTCTACGTGTCCACATTCCTTGAGCAAATCCATTAGAAAGTGATTAAGGCGACATTGAAACAAGGGAATAAACATTGAGGTTTAAAGCTTAAGGATCTTAATACGACTCGGTTTTTTGCCAGATCCATAATACGTCTACAAAAATCTATTGTTTAATGTAATATTTTACCAACATAATATAAAGGAAATTATACCGGCCGGATCTTGAAAACTTTTTCGAAAAATATTGTTTTTGCGATTTTTCTTGTAATTTAGAATTGAGTGCTGGCGCCTGTAAAATGCAACACACTTGCAGATTTTAGGCGACTTAAAAGTAGACCCGGTGACCTTTTCCCGGCATATACTGTAGTTAGAGTATTGCATATGACAGGCGCAAAAAGCACTCATTTTTCAATTTAAAAAAAAAACATTACTGTTTTTCGAAAAAAACCTTTATCTTCCAGCTAGTATTATTTGATTTAAATTATGTAGTTAAAATATTACATTAAACAATGCATTCTTGTGGACGTATTACAGATCTCGCAGAAACTCAAGTCGTTTTGAAAGCCTTGAAGATCATAGAGAAGCGTGCATAAATTGTGAAAAAAACTTCGATAATTTTTTTCTAACCAACCTTTTTTCGTGCACTGTTAAAAAAATCGATTGAGTAAATAAAAGGACCCTCGTGTATCGGAGTAACTTTACGAAAAATTGTAAGAATCCACCTAGCGATGTATTTCACAATTGCATCTGTTGTGATATTCCAATTCCAATTCGGTATTTTTTTGATGTTTAAATATTCCGTAACAAAAATATGAAATATACGTTTTGAATAACAGTATTTTTTCCGTTCCAATAGCAGAAAATGTAAAAGGCAAAATAGGAATAGCTCGAATTCGATCTATTTTTGTGTGAAAGCTGTCAAAAAAGTTGAACATAGCTATAAATTTTCTCGCATTAAGATTTAAGAATAAAAATGCTTCAAAATTAGAGTATGGAGTCATGGATAAACAACGAAAACGAGAGACGCTTTCGTATGCACATATTATTATTTGATTAATTATTCTGAATTTTCAATTAATTATAAATAAAAAATCTTACAGTTTCCGCCAGGGTAAAATTAAAGATCTTTGGTAAAATTAAAAATCTCGATGTAATTTTCAATCACAGGAAATTGATTTTACCGACGCATGGTATTTTTACACTCTGCGACTGAACTTTCCCTTCTGAATGTAAAGTACGTACGAGGGAAACTGTCTCGTGATCAGGTCGGATCGTGATTCCGATACCCGTGCTCGGTTTTCTCTCGGCTCGGCTTTGGCTCGGGAAGTCGATATATCGGTTCGGGATCGTGTCGGCTTTTCGTTACTCCTTCGCCAGAAGTGTGTCTGTGATGTAGCGACTAGCGGTGCACAGTAGGGTGCAATGAAAAACGAGGTTCAAAATGATATATACCATGGGTGTTAGTTGAAATTTGCCGTTTTTTTCAATAAAGAAAACACTTAATCCTCAGGGGAATCTCAAAAAATGTGTATTTAAGGTATTGATCATTAGATTCTACACATTTTGCCCATCTTTCAGGCAAATCATGGATACAATTCCAAAAAAACTTTTTCTCTTTCGAGGCAAACCATTCGATGAGCCATTTTTCGACTTCTTCAAAATTCAAATTGGAGAGTACGGCGGGTGCGATAATATTTATCAATTCAATGCTTATAACGTGTTCTTCACCACTTTAGCGGTATGAGACGGTGCATTGTCATGTTGTAAGATAACTTAGCCATGTCTTCGGGCCCATTCCAGCCGTTTTTCAATCAACGCATTATTCAAATTGGTAATTTTTTGTCGGTAGCGATCCGTATTCATCGTCTCACTAGGTTTTAATAACTCGAAGTACACCACACCCCACTGGTCCCACCATACACAGAGCATGGTCTTACGGCCAAAGCGATTTGGCATTGGAGTCGATCGGCCGACCTCACCAGGTGAAAGCCATGATTTTTCGCTTCGGGTTCACGAAATAAATCCATTTTTCGTCCCCCGTCACAATTCGATGCAGAAAATATTTCCTTTCGAACCTTTCAAGCAACATTTCAAATTGCTCCTCGGATCACATTTAGTGTTTGTGCCAATTGTTGTTGCGATTGGGTTGGGTCTTCATCCAATAACGCCTGCAATTCCTCGTCTTCGAACTTTTTCGCTGCACCAGGATGTTTATGGTCTGTTAAATCGAAATCTCCACTTTTAAATTGACGAAACCATGTCTCACATGTTCTAATCACTGGAGCATGTTCACCATAAGTTTCTAACAGCAATCGATGAGCTTCAACTGCTTTTTTCTTTTGATGAAATAAAAAAAGCAACGAATGCCGCAAATGCGATTTACTTGGAACGATACTCGACATATTCACTTAGGTAAACAACTATCATGCTATTATTTTGGCAGAATGGAATTGTGTATGTTTGAAGGTTATTGTTCATAGAAAAATATGACATATATGCCAAATCATAGAAATGTATACAGATCTCTAGCAACATCTATGAGTAAAACCGGCAAACTTCAACTAACACCGCTGATAAAACGCACTAATACACCGATTTTGGATTATTTTTTTTTTGGAAAATTCAGGACTACATTTTCTAGGAATAGTTGAGAGCTGATTTGTTATTTTTTTTGTTTATTTAATTTTTATCTTAATGCAAATATGGAAAGTGTTGAATTTTTGCCTTCCGTGTTTTTATTGCCGTAGAAAAAATTGACTTTATACTTCAGATCACTTTAATTCAATGCAAAGTGGTATAAGAAAACAGAAAAAAATTTTTGCTTTCAAAGGTTATTGTTATTAGAGGATTTTAATAACAAATAATCTACATTAAGAATATTTTTTGTTAAAGTATATTCCTGGTGTAAAATTGCTTGTTTTTATTGTTTGCATGAAACGTGACCATCAAAATTCAGAATTAAATGTTATTAATTACTTCTATAAACAAATTCTATAAACAAATGTACATCACAGAAATTAATAGCCAGCATACTTTTTTTCGTCAACTCTTATTGTAATGATATCACCGATTATATTTTCTGTAAAAATTATACTATTCGTTGATATTTGTTTATTTGATAAGCCAAATATATTTAAAAATTCACAATTTATAGGAGTTTGAAGCAAAATGAAACCGATTTTTCATCTAATTTTATTACAATTATATATTCTGAAACAATTTTGTCATGCATTAACATTTGTTAATTTTACGAACAAATTATAGAAACAAATGCACATTTTCGGCGTATTCAAGCAAAAATAAATCGTTTGTTCATCTGATCTTGCTCACATCATATTCACAAATCTAGTTATGCATTAATATTTGTTAATTTTACGAACAATTTATATAAACAAAAGCACATTTTCGGTGTTTTCCAGCAAAAATAAATCTTTTTTTATTTGACCTTGTTGAAATCATATTCACAAAGGACCCCGCACTAAATGTATGGGAAAATGGCTTTCGGTGAATTTAGCTGAAACCTTGTAATTTTTAAGGTTATAAGTGCCGGATGAAATATCCGTAAAAAAAATCCAAAAAAATGGACAGTTTTAGCGCTATGCGGCGCTAAGCGCTTAAGTTTCAGTGAATAAAGCGAATTACAACAGATTTTGTTACAAAAGTGATGTCAACATAGAAATCACGGTTCAGATTGTGGTCTGTCATATTTTCGCCTACACCGTTGACTCATATAGCGCGCTTCTCAAAACGATCAAACGCTAAGCGCCCAAGATTTTAACTTGACTAATTTATCACTTTTTTAAAAGCAGAAATGGTTTACAAAGTAACATTAGTAACTAGTGCGCACATACCGATAATAACATTCTACCCTTCGTAAGAGGGCTGAACGCTAAGCGCTCAAGATCAGCGAATAAAACCAATCCTAGTAGCTTTAGCGACACAAGCGATGTCTGTATACGAAACACGCATCAAGAAGTGGTCAGTAACATGTTTAGCCAAACCAATGACAATATGAGTCAACACCCTTGACATATATAGCGCGCTTCTCAGAACGGGCAAACGCTAAGCGCAGAAGATTTGAACTTGACTAAGAAATTATTTTTTTAAAGGCCTTTTACAAAAGAAATGACAGACAAACATACCATCGTCGATGAAAATAATAAGTGAATGCTGCATTATGAACGACTGTCACTTTTTAAAGCAAAAAGCGAAAGACTTCAGAATGAGCGACGAACTGAAAGTAGGCCTAATGACTTAAAAAAAATTGAAACCTCGGTATTCACTTATTATTATATTAAACATATAGATGCAAAATCCTGTTAAACAAAACAAGAATCCAACGACCAAATTTGGACCACAACGAATAAACGAAAACCAAAAAAACCCTATTGTAATCTGAAAAAAAATATAAAATAAAATAATTCAGATTACAGTAGGGTTTTTTTGGTTTTCGTTTATTCGTTGTGGTCAAAATTTGGTCGTTGGATTCTTGTTTTGTTTAACAGGATTTTGCATCAATTTGATTATTGGACGTTAAATGGGATTTTTAATTTGGATTTTGGTCTAATTTAAATTTCGTAAATTTTGATTAAACATATATATATATATATATATATGTGTGTGCGTGTGTGTGTATATTAAACATATATTAAACAGCATTCACTTATTATTTCTATTGACGATGGTATGCTTGTCATTTCTTTTGTGAAAGGTCTCGAGAGCGGAGAGTAATTTTATTGGTAAGCTTAGGAAAAAAATTCTTATCTGTTCCCTTCTGTATTAATTGTGTTGTATTTCTTATTCCCTTTTTGTGTTCAGTTTCTTGTGTTTATTTGTTTTATTTTGTTGTTTCTGAATTTTTCTTTCGTTTTATTAATACATTCCAACTGCCTTTCAAGACCATAAGAGCTTGTTTCTTTTATGGTTTAAAAAATGGCATTCAGAGTTCGAGTTAATTGCTATGTGTGCGATAGAGTCTATCAACCAGGACAGATTGCTCGAATTGATGGAAATAATAATCCTGATAGGCAAAACATTGCAATTTTTAGACACTTTTAACTTCGAAGGCCGCCACTTGAAGTCGCCGATGAGAGTAGGTTATGTCTCAATTGCAATCAATCGATTCGCAATGAGATAGAGGAGCTCCAACGTGACCCAGGCTGTTTAAGACTGAATGTTCCTACACAAACAGGCAGGCAAATGTGCATGTTCTGTAATGCTGATGTTAATACTCCAAGGCTTTCAATTGAATGTGGAGATAACGCTTTTATTGTCATGGACATTTTCATTCCAGAAGAAACAAGAGCATGCTTAAATCATTTGGATGAACATGGTTTCATCTTAGGTCCCTTGCTTCCTGGACTAGAAGCGATTAATAGACCGTATAGGATTCCTGGACAGCATTTACTTCTGTTTTTGCAACAACTTCGTAACGAATGAAATGTTCATGCGGCCGCGGCGTTTAATAATGAGGATAGTTTCACTGATGAAGAGTTTGAAGCTATTGCTCCTGTAACAAAGGAACTATTTAGAGAATTGTATGCATTTTGTGATCCTATTCCGCAGTTACATGGACATGGTGCCAAATACGTGTGGAAAAAGATCTGCTGACTTTCCTTTGCAAAATGCGTCAAGGTCTTTCTGATGAATTTCTGAAAGTGATTTTTCATTATTCGAGCCGGCAAGCTACAAGCATAGCCATTTCTACTGTAAGAGAGTCTTTAATGCAGCGATTTGTGCCTGGTAACATTGGATTTAATGCGATAAGCAGAGAGGAATTCATTGAAAGACACTTGACATTATTCGCCAATGAACTTTATAATCCACAACCAGAAATTCGCAGAGCTATTGCTATCATCGATGGAACTTATGCTTACATGCAGAAGAGCAGTAACTTTCGCGTACTTCGACAGTCATTCTGCAAACATAAAGTACGTCACTTGGTAAAATCTGCTCTCATTGTTGCTCCAGACGGATACATACTTGAAATACAAGGACCATATTTTTCTGACTCGCGAAACAATGACGCACAAATGCTGGTGATAGTTTTATAGAGGACCATGGATATAGACATGCCCAACCACTTTTAGAACGCTTAGAAATTGTGTCCAAGATACCACCATTTCTCTAACAAGAACAGAGTCAATTGGTAACGGAAGAAGCAAACGAAGCTCGGCTAATAACGAAATCTAGATAGATAGTGGAATCCAGAAATGGCCACATAAAGTCCATTTTCAAGTTCTTCGAGAAAACCATTCCGATGGCTCATTTTCATAATCTAAGGGACTTTTTTCGTATTGCTGGTGCCATAATTAATCGATGCTATCCTGTCATCGAGATGCAAGGCGCTACAGTTGAGCTTGCAAGAGAATATGTAGCGAGAGCTCGTGAGACAAATATTGTGCAAGCGCGCGTAGAAGTGGACAATATGCGCTATGGAAATGCAAATTGGAATCGCCTGCATGAACTTCAAGTACAACAATTTTCTCGCCTTACATTGGAAGAAATACGCGACATAACAATTGGTGTGTATCAAGTAGAACTTGTCCCATCTTACGTTCAAGACAAGCTGCAACGAGAAGAAGATGAGGAGTTACAACTAGATACGCGCCTCAATGAACCTGGTTTGACGAGAGTACGAGTATTTTCTCGTTTCCGAAATGCGGCAAGGTACCAGCTGTGGATAGCGTTCAATGAGATCGATGACATAGGATCAGACAATTACGAAACGATTCTCGGTTATTGCTGCACATATAAGTCAGGGGCCAGAACGCTTGGCACTTGCGCACATATTGCAAGCGTTTTATGGTTACTGGGTTATGCACGTCACTAGCAACACGTAAAGTATCCTCAAACTTTCTTGCTACAAAGGATTCTAGACGCTGCTAATAAAGGTGAATAAGTGAACCCGAATCAAGAGCCAAAAATGGTTTAATATTTCGCAAAAGCTACTGGGATTGGTTCTATTCGCTCATCATGGGTGCTTAGCGTTCGGCCCTTTTGCGAAGGGTACACTGTTATTATCGGAATGTGCGCACTAGTTACTAATGTTGCTTTGGGTACCATTTCTGCCTTTAAAAAGTGATGAATTAGTCAAGTTAAAATCTTGGGCGCTTAGCGTTTGATCGTTTTGAGAAACGCGCTATATGAGTCAACGGTGTAGGCGAAAATATGATGGACCACGATCTGAACCGTGATTTCTATGTTGACATCGCTTTTGTAACTAAATCTATTGTAATTCGTTCTATTCACTGATCATGAGCGCTTAGCGTTCGACACTCTTGAGAACAGTACAATGAAATTATCGGAATGTACGCACTAGTTACTAATGTTACTTTGGGTACCATTTCTACCTTTAAAGAAGTGATGAATTAGTCAAGTTAAAATCTTGGGCGCTTAGCGTTTGATCGTTTTGAGAAGCGCGCTATATGAGTCAACGGTGTAGGCGAAAATATGACGGATCACGATCTGAACCGTGATTTCTATGTTGACATCGCTTTTGTAACTAAATCTATTGTAATTCGTTCTATTCACTGATCATGAGCGCTTAGCGTTCGACACTCTTGAGAACAGTACAATGTAATTATCGGAATGTACGCACTAGTTACTAATGTTACTTTGGGTACCATTTTTGCCTTTAAGAAAGTGATGAATTAGTCAAGTTAAAATCTTGGGCGCTTAGCGTTTGATCGTTTTGAGAAGCGCGCTATATGAGTGAACGGTGTAGGCGAAAATATGACAGACCACGATCTGAACCGTCATTTCTATGTCGATATTGCTTTTGTAACAAAATCTGTTGTAATTCATTTTATTCATGATTTTGAGCGCTGAGCGCCGCATACCGCTAAAACTGTCCATTTTTTTGTATTTTTTTACGGATAATTCATCCGGCACTTATAACCTTAAAAATTACAAAGTTTCAGCCAGATCCACCCAAAGCCATTTTCCCATACATTTATTGCCGGGTCCTTTAGTTTCCATTAACATTTGTTAATTTTACGAACAAATTATAGAAACAAATGCACATTTTCGGCGTTTTTAATAAAAAAATTAATCGTTTTTCATCTGATCTTTCTCAAATTATATTCACAAATTTAGTTATGCATTAACATTTGTTAATTTTACGAACAAATTATATAAACAAATGCACATTTTCGGCCTTTTCCAGAAAAAGTCGTTTTTTTATCTGACCTTGTTCAAATCATATTCACAAATTTAGTTTGCATTACCGTTTGTTCATTTTACAAACAAATTATACAAACAACTGCACATTTTCGGCGTTTTCAAGGAAAAATCAATCGTTTTTTCATCTGACCTTGCTCAAATCATTCACAAATTTACTTATGCATTTGTTAATTTTACGAACAAATTATTTTAAAAAATGCACATTTTCGGCGTTTTCAAGCAAAAAAAATCTTTTTTTCATCTGAAATTGCTCAAATCAATCAAATTGCTCAAATTTTTGTTCAAAATTCGTCTTTTTGGTTGAAAATAAAGCTATTCAATTTTTTGTTGATAGATGATGTCCTTAGTTTAAAATTTAACTATTTTGTTGAAAGTTGATCATTTCAGTTAAAAATTCGACTATGTATTTAGGTGATAATTCATGTAATTTGTTGAGGAATTTCTTTTTTTGGTAGAAAATTAATCTTTTTAGTTTATGTTTTATTATTTTAGTCAAAAATTTGTCAGTTTAGTTGAAAAGTGATTATTTAAACTAAAAATTAAACCATTCCATTTTTGGTTGAAATCGATCTTTTTTAATTTAAAATTTTCCTATTTCGTTCAAAAATCGTGTGATTTGTTGAAAAATAGTCTTTTTTGGTGCAAAGTTATTCTTCTTTGAAAATTGATCTTCTTGCCTACAGATTCCTCCTTTAGTAGTTTTATTTTCAATCAAAAAGATGACTCTTTGGTTGAAATAAAACTCTTTTATTAAAAGTTAAACTTTCATGTTAAAAAGGCATTTTTCGTGCAAAAATGCATGCAGTTCAGTTAAATATCCATTACTTTAGTTGAATATTCATCATTTCAGTTGAAAGTTTATCCCTTCATTTGAAAATTTGTTATTTCAATAAGTAATAATTTTTTCCCTGGGAATTAAAGTATCATTTTTTGACAAAAATTCATTTCTTGTAGAAAACGAAGATAAGAGAACAATAATCATTGAATTATTCTCTCAAAAATAATTCTTATAAATAATATTAATAATGATAAAAATTGTAACTCTTTTCTTAAAAATTCGTTTACTTGAGGTAGAAATGTCTTTTATAACTGAACATTCAAGTATTCACGTTAAAGAGTTCAAGGTTTCTAGTTGCAAATTTATCTATTTCAGTTTAAAATATAACTACATAATTGAATGAAAATTTATTTTTCTGTTTGAAAATTGAAACCATTCTCTTCATGATTTGTGTTTTTGCTTGAATAATAACGCTTCTAACAGCATATTAAACTTCTTGATTTTCGAATAAAACATTCGTTACTTTATTTTTGATGATTTAGATCTTTTCTGGAAAATTTTTCTTTTCGGTATAAAACGAAGTGTCTTGGTTGAAACTTCAACTCCATGTTTCAAAGTTGAGGTGGATTGTTGTACGTTCAGGTTATTTTTTACAAATTTAACTATTGCTTTAAAAAACGTTTTTCTTGGTTGGAAATTTATTTTATAATTAAAAATGTAATTATTGCAGTCGAAGGTTCATCATTTTATTTGAAAAGTAATTTCTGAAATTAAAAATGAAACTTTTTTTCAAAGTTCGTTCTTTTTGAAGTAGAAAATTAATTTTTTATTTGAAAATGTAATTGATTCATTTCTGGTAGGAAATTTATCTTCTTGATTTGAAAATTTACTTCTTTGTCTAAAAAATTCATGTATTTGGTGAAAAATGAGTCTTCTTAAGTTCTTATGTAGCAAATTAAAGTACTTCATTAAATGTTATACTACTTGGTTAAAATTTCATTTGATTGGTTGGTGGGAGCAACTATTTTGTTGAATACTCTTTTTTTAGTTAAACACAACTGTTTTTAAGTAACAATTTAAGCATTCCATTTGTTATTGAAAATTCAACTTTTGAAGTTTTTATTGAGAATTTATCGTAAATGTTTGGTTTGTAAATGTCACTGTCGGAAGGAAAGTTTAACTAAATTCTTAAAAATTCATATAATTAGGAGAAAATTTCACTATTGTATTAAAACATAGTCTTTTGGATTGCAAATTTATTAGTTGTGCTAGAAAATTTAGCTTTCTTGGTTGAAAATTCAAGAGTCTTCCAACAACATCGTCTGTTAGTCAACATTTTTCTTCTTTAGTTAAACTATTTTTCCAAAAATTTGCACTCTGAAATGATGACGAATCAATAGAATGCAGTCTATTTACAACAATTGAGCTGTAAGTTGTTCACTTTTCAATACCTGATTCATATTTGCTCCTCTACAATAAACAGTGCAATATTTCCCTGTACTAAAAGATATATTCTTTTGCTCTAAAAAACATTTCTAAATTGAATAAAGGTTGAAAATAGTTTCTATAATCGGCATAATCGCATTTCGATGTTTCGAATTATTTAATTCTACGCCAAAGTACAAATCTTTCACTATCTATGGGGAAAATGTATTTCAGCATTTTCACTTTTGCCATAACCGGTTTAACTATGCGGGGGAGGAGTCAGGAGGGAACAAGTGATGTCAAACCATTGGCAAATTTCCCTCTTCGCTCGGTTCAAGTGAGAAGAGCTCATCTGCCGAAGCAGCATCGAAAACCCAACTCGATCCCGATCCGATATATCGACTTCTCGATCCAAAGTCGATTCGAGGTAAAACCGACACCATGCAAACCCCATGCCGGAGTCAGGGATCGAGTTGGAATCGTGTCGAGATCGGGAAATATCGCTCGACGGCATCAATAGAGGGAATGTGTAATTTTATTTTCATCGAGTGTGTAATAACATACTGCAGCTGGAGGGTCCTTTTATTTACATCGATAGAGGTTGTAATTTCACTTACTTTTGTAAAATCACACAGTGAGGTGTGTGATATTTACAATGATACAATATGTTATTATTACACCACCAAGCCGTTTCCCTTTAGGGGTAGGCGTGACTCACTCGGTGGGGAAAGGAGTAATGTGGGGAAGGCATAGAGAATTTTCAGATTGATCCAGAATTCTCGTGTTATTTATGTAAATAAAACGTACGTTCCGAAACACTGCTGCGACCCAGGTTGCTGATCAATCTCTCTAGCAATCACCCCAAGTGAAGATCCTCACAAAGTCGTTATGTAAGCTTCCTCACTTGGGTCTATTAGTAGCCAAGGTCTTTTGTTTCAGGCGTCATTGACTCTACTGACACTCTTTTTATTAACTATTTGCCGCCATATTTTCCTGTCCTGGTATACTTCTCTAGCTTCTTTTATGTCCATGTCTTTTTTCATGCAGGCTCTCGTGTTTCTGTGACTTCTTATGTCTCTTTTAACTAGGGTATCATTCACACATTCTAACCATTCTTTCCGCGGTCTACCTCTGGGCACGTTGCCATTTACTTTACCTTTAAACTCTTGTTTCGTTAGTCGTTCATTTGGCATTCTTTTAACATGCCCGAACAATCTTAACCGATTTCTTTCCCATGTGTCTACTAGCGTCTCTTCTGCACCACATTCTCTTAGAATTATCTCATTGCTTACTTTGTCCATCAGAGTTTTCCCGCATATTATGCGCATGAATCTCATGTCAATTGCGTTAATTTTGCTCTTATATTTTTCTTGATAAGTCCGTGTCTCGCTATCGTATGGTACAGTCGGTACAAATATAGAATTATGTATTGCCATTTAAACTTTATGTTGAGGCCCATGCTCTTCATGCTTGAATTCAGTTTATTCAACATTCTTTGCAAGTCTTTGATGGACTCTGTCATAACAATCTTATCATCTGCGAATGTTAACCCACGTACCCTTACTGTTTCGAGATCCACTCCCTTTTCGTCGAAAAGAGCCATTCTTAATTACTTGTCCATAAATAATATAAATAACCATGAAGACATAACGCATCGTTTTCTAACTCCTTGAATAATATCGAAACAGTCACTCAAATTCCCATTTACCCTTACACTTGCTTTGCTTCTCGTATATATTGTTTTTATAGCTTGTAGGAGTTATCCGTTGACTTCATACTCTTCCAGGCCTTCCCAAAGTTTACTTCCATCTACCTTGTCGAAAGCTTTTTCAAGGTCAACAAATGCACACAAAACTTTTTTTAGACTCTCAAACTTTTTTCTGTTATTTGCCTTAAGCTAAATATTTGATCCGTACATGACCTTCCTGACATAAACCCACTTTGGACTTCCCAAATCTTTTCTTCTGTTATTTCTATTACCCTACGAATAAGTATTTTTGAGTATATTTTACTTACGGTACTTAATAAACTAATCCCTCTGCAATTATTGCAGTCGCTTTTATCTCCCTTTCTTTTGGATATTGGTACGATAATCGCTTCTTTCCGATCGTCTGGGACGTCTCCCATATCGAAACAGAAATTTTTTAATTCGCACAGTCTATGTGGTATGCACTCGCCACCGTGTTTAAGCATTTCAGCGTTAATACCTTCTACGCCGGCAGCTTTACCGTTTTTCAAGTTCTTAATTATATCGCTAACCTCAGTGACACAGACCTTCTCAATTGAGTTTTCTATCGCATCGTGTTCAACATCGCAGTTGGTGTCCTATAGCTTCATCTCCGAATTGTCTCCTAAAATAGTCTCTGAAAGCCTCTCTAGTATTCCGTCTGCATCATATACCATTTCTTCCCTACTATTTCTCATGTTGACAAATGCTGTACTTTTCTTTCCTTTCATTTTTTCATAAAGCAATTTCTTGCTTCCTTCAAAGACGTTTTTTATTTTCATATCTTCTTCTGCTCTAATTGTATTTTTACGTTCCTTAACTAATCGTTTGAGTATCCTGTTTTCGTGCCTATAATCATTACTACGTCTATTTCTTTCCTCATTACCAAGACTTGCGATGTTCAAAGTTCTCCTGTACGCTTCTCTCTTTGCTTTTTGGGCAGCCTGAATTTCATCATTCTACCACGCATCATCAGCCATTTTTCTTACAACTGCGGTACCACACACTTCGATCGTACATCTAAAATTGATATCCCGTAACTTTGTCCAGGCGCCCTCTAAAGCTTTGTTTTCTATACGGTCTTTCCATTTGGTCCTATCTATGCTTTCGACTATCTTATTTTGGTAATCTATTCGCATATCCGGTTTCTGTAGGTTCTCAATTTTGATGTGCGTTTGTTTGTTTTCTTGGTTCTCTTTTTTCTCCATCCCCGACCTTAGTTAATTTTTGAGATCATAAGGTAATGATCAGTATTGCATTCAGGACCCCTTATTATAACAACAAAGTCAATTTTACTGCGGCTATTTCCTTTAGACCAGATGTACATGTGGATCATTTTATGCCTCAACCAAGTATTTTTAATAAACAGACCCCTTTCTAAGCATAGACCAACTAATTTATCTCCGTCATAGTTTGTTCTTGGATCCCCAAAATTACCTAATACTCTTTCTGTATCCTGATTTGGGATGTCCACCCATTCGTTAATGTCTCCTAGTAGAATTATTCTTTCTCCATGTTCGCAAATATTTATTGTGTCCTAGGAGATACGAAACCATGGTCTTCGAGATGCTGCTCTGCTCTTTCATTCAAAATCAGACCTACTCCTTGTTTACCATGTGATTCACTGTCTACTCCTGACCATATTTCAAATCCGCCTTGCAAAACGCCGTTTTTTATGTCTTTAGTTTCTCATCCCATTTTCTTTGTTTCAGACACACATAAAATATCTAGTTTCCTCACATCCATAGTTGCACGCAATTCTTTTACCTTGAGCTCATTTACCCCCATAGCATTCCAAACACCCAGTCTCCATTCGTCGCCTGAAACATGATCTTTAGATTTTCCGTATGCATGCCTTTTGTTAATTAAAGTTCCAGTCCTTTCCGAGACTATTTTGTAGTTTGTATTATTCATTGTTTAGATTATACGCCCAACTATCACCTTTATGAAATAAGTTTTCTTATTCTGAGGCGAAATCATGTCAAAGTTAAGTAGCAAATCGTCATATGGTGGAGATTGTAGTTATAACGACAGTCCCACCAAAACTTCAGTTAATAAGGGAGGGTTGGGAACAGTGTGACTTTACAGTGTGACTTTACAGTGTGACTTTATTTTGGTAAGATTTAGGGTTGGTGGATTCGGTAAAATCTTACTGTTTCTTATAGACTTGCATCGCATTATAATTCCTGACTATGCAGTTGATTTTTACACTTAAAATACAAATTGTCAACGAAAAATTTGATAGTTAATATCAAGTATAGTTCAATCCCTTATGAAAAAGAAGTATTGGTAAGTGTTGGATCCAGTACTTTTTTCTCGAAAAAGTATTGGATTTACAATATTTTTATTTTACCAATACTTTCCAATTTTATCCTACAACGTTTCAGGAATGTTCCCTGAACGTGTAAGTGATAGGGGGCATTATTCTTCAACTGCCCCAACTCAAAAAGTCATGTTTTTCGATTGTCTCTAAATTCTGGGAATACGTTCGCCTACCCAACAGTAGTTAATCCACAAACTTATAGACCAGGATTACTATGAAAAATGTCTAATAAGAAAATGGACAAATTCAAATTCATTGAGTTACAGAGCCGGTTGTAGAGGGAGTCCTCGCGCTCGCACTCGGGCGTTATGCGTCAGCATACCGCGGAACAGTTTTCAAGTATGCCATTTTTTTGTATTACTCACATTGATCCAAACTATTATATTTTATTATCCGACAATAATTGGTTATTGCTCTTGCAATTTTTTAAAACAAATACATGATTCAACCAACTTTTCACGTATAAAGTGTTTGAGTAAATAAAGTTCTAACGGATTAGTAATTAACGCCTGTCGTCAGCCTACATCCTATCAAGTTATAGTTTCCAGAGTCTACCACGTGGAGGTGACAGTGCGATTTTAGACTCCTT
>NC_046659.1:122384213-122401679 GCF_010883055.1 Belonocnema kinseyi | reverse complement strand
TAAATAAACAATTGATTTATTGAAAAAATTGTTTAAACAATTTTTTTTGTTATAAATAATAAAATAGGATGAAAGCGTGTAAAAAGCACTTCCCAAAACCCTCATAAAAAATTTAAATCGCGTAATTAGAAAGGAAGTTACAGGCGTTTGAAACTAACCCTTCAGGCATTGGGGTTGAAAATTCAACCCCCCCTCACTTGGGGAGGGTTGGTAATCCTGGTCTATAAGTTTGTGGATTAACTACTGTTGGGTAGGCGAACATATTCCCAGAATTTAGAGACAATCGAAAAACATGACTTTTTGAGTTGGGGCAGTTGAGGAATAATGCCCCATAGGTCAAAATTAATGTCAGTGTATGATATGGATACCATATTACAATGTAGTATATGTGTTACTCAAAATTAAAAAATGACATTTATTTTTAGTAATCTCTTATGGTTCACGAGATAATTGCTGTTAAAAATAACAATAATGGAAGGTTCCCCTCAGGTCCCAGTGGAATGTTCCCAAGCGGCGGAAATTTTACACGCTCGGGGAATGTTGCAAAGGTTCCCATGGAACGTTCTAGGTGCTTCCCGGAACGTTCCGTGCTATTAGAGGAGTTGGATTTTGAACCAAGGAGAATTTTTTAGTAAATAAAGACAAAAATTTAATTAAAAATGTTAAACTTGCAATACACAATTATGAATTTTAAACAAAAAAGTTAATTTTAAATGAAATAATTCAATTTTCAATTAAAGAGAAGAGTTTTCTACACAAAAGTTGCATTTTCAACTCGCGAATATAAATTTTCAACAAAGAATTAATTTTCAAGTAAATTGTTCAATTTTCAACAAAATTAATTATTTTTGAAGCCGAAAGTCGAATTCCGCACAAAGCAGTTAAGTTTTCCACCCGCAAATATAAATTTTTAACGAAAAAAGTTAATTTTAAATCCAATTTTTTAAGTTTTAGTTAAAAAACTAAACTTCAACTAAAAGAAAAAAGAAAAAAATAATTTTTTTTCAACAAATTGGTTCGATTTGTAACGAAAGAGATGAGTTTTTAACTAAAATTATGAATCGTCAACCAAAACATATTATTTTTAACCAAACTGTTGCAAAAACTTGAATAAAATGTTACCAAAAAGATAAGTCGAGACAAAAATAAGAATTTTATATAGAAAACTTGAATTTTTCACCCAATAATGGCAGTTTTTAACAAGGAAGATAATGTTCAACAAATTAGTTTAATTCTTAACTAAAAAAGATTAACTATTCAGGTGAAAAATTAACTTTCAATGCAAAAAAAACACAAATTTTCAAGCAACTAATTCAAAGAAGTAGTTGAATTTTTTAAATAAAAAGAAACGTTACATTTTAGAAAGAAAATAATTTAAATAAAAGAATTGTTTGAATAAAACAGTTAAATTTTCAACCCCAGAATATGAATTTTTCACAAAAAAGTTGATGTTCAACAAAGTAGTTAAATTTTCAACTAAACAAGAGGAATGTTAAATTGAAAACATTAATATTCAATAAAAAAATGCCAAACAAATAGTTGAATTACTACCAAATTGCTGTATTCTTTAGCAAAAAATATAAACGGTAAATTAATAAAACAGTTGGATTTTCTACCCGAAAATGTGAAATTTTAATAGAAAGATCAATATTAAAAAAATAGTGGAATTTTTACCCAAAAAAGATGTATTTTCAACAAAAAATTTAATAGTTGATATTTCGACTAAAAAGATTTTGATTTCAATCAAAAAACAAATAAAAATGCAAATTCTACCAAAAGAGGTTTTATCAATAAAAAATACGAATCTTCAAATCAATATATTGCAGTCGAGTAAGAATCAAATAATCTCTCTGATAATACTACAAAATTGTTTTGTAGGCAGTTTTTGAATTTTTAAGCTGAAAGAAGCGTTTTCAACATAACAGACGAATTTTCAACTTCAGAATGTGAATTATTAACAAAAAAATTATATTCAACAAAGGTTGCAACCAAACAATCCTTATTTAAATAAAAAACAAATGAAACAATTTGAAATTGCTACAAAAATATGTGAATCTGTAAACCAGAAAGACGAATTTTCAATAAAATATTTCAATTTTCAACTAAAAAGAAACTTTTCAGTTGAAAAAGAGAAAAAATTTCAATAAAACTGTTGAATTTGCAACCTAAACGGAGGAATTTTGAACTAAGAAGTATGAATTCCAAACAAAATTGTTAAACTCTTAAGAATCTAATTTAAATATTTAAATATATGTTTAATATGATTTTAATTTTAATATTTTAAACTACAAAAGATTAATTCCTAACCAAGGATATAACGGTAGACTTTTCAACCAAAAGGAATAAATTTTAAACGAAAAACAGTTGGATTTTATGATTGGGATCTATTAATTACGTTCGCCTGTAACCGGAAAAAATAGA
The DNA here is from genome assembly GCF_010883055.1 of Belonocnema kinseyi. NCBI lineage: Eukaryota > Metazoa > Arthropoda > Insecta > Hymenoptera > Cynipidae > Belonocnema > Belonocnema kinseyi. The sequence goes on along the minus strand of NC_046659.1, from coordinate 122,399,258 downwards.
AAAACGGGTAAATTTAATGTAATAATAAAACAATAACAATATGAAATCGGTTTATTTTTTATTTTTTAGTGATTCGCAGATTTGAAAAAATCTTACGTTAAAATGAGTTTAACCTTGTAACCCCCCCCCCCCCCTATGTAAGACAGCCAAGAATAATCATTGATCCCCTCCCCTTTACACAAAAAATTTGACATATATCACAATTATTCATAATTTAAAAAATTAAAATAACCAAGTTCATTTTTTTTCTAAATATTAAATCTTAGGATTATTTATAATTTTTTTTTTAATAAATAAATCTCCAAGCAATAGAAGAAGATAATTAAGAAGTAATGTTTAATTCACACAATTACACTTGAAAAAGTTTCTAATTAAGCCTAGGCGATCTTTTAAAGCTTAAAAGCATTTTTTTCAAACAGCATTGAGTTAATTATCTAATTGTTTAGGAAGGACGAATTGGAATTGTTTATATTTCTTATTTACTTTTACGGTTGATTTTTGAGAGATCTTCCTGCGATTGAGGAGATTGAGAGCAATAACGACTATAAAGCTTTTTGAGAGCTTTTTCCACTTCCTCCAAAGAGACTCTTCCTTTGCCTGCTTTCTCGGCTATTCTTTTCGCATCCTCAAGAGTTTCTTCCATCACGTCTTCTAAAATGGTTTTTAACACCGCTTGTGCCCTTGCTGATAAAATATATTGTTGGCCTGGAAATTCAATTCAAATTTCAATTTTTAAAAAATATAGCTCATGTTCAACCTTTAGTATTTTAAACAATTTTTCTACAAACTAGGTTGAAATTTCAACTCGAAAATATGAAATTTTAAGAAAAAAGTTCATTTTTAATCAATTAAGTTAATATGTACAATGTTTCACCACCTTCTAATGATTGTCCATTTGGTTTCAATATACGTAATTAAGGCATATTCACAAATAAAAATATTAATAAACAGGGCAAGATTGTTCCCATTGCTCTAGTTGAATTTTGAACTAAAAGCAATAAATTTTTAGCAAAAAATACAACAGTTAATTTGGCAGTTCAAACAATCTATTATGAACCGGAAAAAATTAATTTTCGGCAAAATTGTAAAATTTGTAATGAAAGAGATGGATCTTCAACGAATAAATTTAAATTTTAACAAAGTAGTTCGAATTGAAAATCATTTACTTAAGTTTTTATTTAAGAAGAATACAAAAATTGAATATTTGGTTAAATTTTCAACCAAAAATGTAGAGAAATAATTATAGGATTGTTTACCTTTGCCACGTTTATTTTTTTTAGACTTTTGCGGATTTCGCGCTTTCTTCTGGCCTGCTTTTCGCGGCATAGCAGACGATTACGAATTTATCGAAATTCTCGCGACGATGCAAACTATAAATTTATTAGGAAGCTGGAAATTTCATGTTGTAAGGAAAATTTGCTGAGATTATAGGTTTTGTGTCAAAGTGTCACGAAGGCAAATTTATGTAAAGTCATATTTGGCACAGGCGTGACACTTTTGTTTTGTTAGTTTACAATTTTCAATTGATGCTGCTTCTAAACACATTACGATTTTAATTTGAAAATATTTAATAATTCATGTCTCTAACTTAAAATATTTTTCCCATTAAATGGGATAAACGCATAAACTGCTCTCAAAACAGTAGACAAAAATATAGAAATTTATTATTTTAAATAAAATCAATTCATAGATACCACATTGAATTTCAATATCAAACTTTTAGGGTTATAAGTCGAAATTTATTATATTTTTAACAAAATGGTCTATTTTAAAATAAAAAAGTGGTTTTTGTTCCAAAAGAGATGAATTTTCAAGTCAAAAAGACAAGTTATTTACAAATCAGTTGAATTTAAATCCGAAAAATATGAATTTTTAACCCAATAGTTAGATTTTCTGCCAAAAAATATAAGTTTCCAACTACAAATGGAAGAGTTAATTTTTCAAGCCAAAAAATTGATTTTCAACAAAAAAACTAATTCCAAACCAAAAAGATGAATCCAATCAATAAGTTTAATTTTCTATCTAATTCAGAGATGAATTTAAACAAAAGGCATCAATTTTAAACCAAATAGTTGAATTTCCAACTAAAAACTACCAATTTTCCTCCAGAAATGGAATAATTAAATTCTCAGTTAAAAAAAAAAATTTTTAAATAAAAAGACGAATTTATAGCGTAACAGTTCAATATTTAACCAATAAAATAAGTTTCTAACAAATCAAATTAACTTTCAAGCAATTAGTTGCATTTTTAACGAAAAAAATTAATAGTTGACGTATCAATTAAAAATGTTTAATTTTAATCGAAAAATGGATTTGTTAAATTTTTATTCAAGAAAATTAATTTCGAAATAAAAGGAAACGATTTTTCAAGTACATAGTTGAATTTTCTACCAAAATAATAAAATTTGAACCCGCAAAAAAGATGAACTTTGAACAAAACAGTTGAATTTTTTATTTAAAAAGATGGGTTTTCTTCAAAAAAGTTTATATTTAACCAAATAGTGCAATTTTTAGTTAAAAACGACCAGTTTACAGAAAAAATGAAATAGTTAAGTTTGCAAGTCAAAAAATTAATTTTCTTTAAACTCTTTAAGCCAAAAAGATAATTTCTCTATAATACAGTTCAATTTAAGTAAACTATTTCAATCTAAAAAAACGTGCTTTGAGTCAAAAAGTCTAAAAATAGTTTAATTTTCAACCAAAAAGATGAAATCTTAATGAAAGATTAAATAGTTCTGAACCAAAAGTATAACATTAGGTTTTAAATTTAAAAACTTATCGTTCTATTAATTCAGTTCGTGTTTAAGCAAATAAACGAAAAAAATTAATTGTAAAATAGTTTTTCAAATGCACCATTATAAATTCTTAAGGTCTTTCAGAATTAAGCTTTTTAGATTTTTTATTTATTAATTTTGAAAGACTTGTAGAACAAAGTTTAAAGTTATTTTCAGAAGATTTGAAAATGATCTAAATACATAATTGTAGAATTTGTTTTTTTCTTAAAAGGGCTGTTTCCGAATTTACTTGAAAAATAGAGTATATTATTTTAATGGAAAAAGTCGATTTTTATCAGACATGGGATTTTTATTAAACAATAAATTGTATAGGAAACCGTCGTCGAACTCTTCTACGCTATGGAAGGTTCAAGATATTTTTCAATGCTTCAGATAGAATTACGTCTTTAATATCGTTGGAGGATGAAGCTTAATTGTCTTGTCAGGAATTCTATACATCTGCGAGGAAGTGTATCGGATCCGATATATGGTTCTTATTTTTTCTTATTTTTCTGGAATTTGCTCCTGATGCTTGGCCTTTTATAAGTACATATTTCATACAAGTTCTGTGTGGAGTGGTCTAGAAAGTCGACTTTCAGTTTTTTGTGATAGATTTCCCACAATTTCTTTGTTTTTGGAAAAAGAAACTCGCTATTTTGCTTAAATGCGTACCTCCAGTCTTTTGAAAATAACCTGGGGTTTTAAATGAGAAAAGCTCCTTTTTAGAATAAAGAATAATAAGTTATAAAAAATAATAAGTTATAAAAATGCAAAATAGAATCGATTTTTTAAATTATATAATGGTTCATAACTTCCTTGCTTCTTAATACAATGTTTTAAATATTATAGGCCAATCGATTTGTCTCTAATCAAGGAATTTTTGCATTCTTGTAACAATTTTGAATTCTGTTAATGAAAAAAGTTTAACAGTAAAATACTGTTTAAAAAAAATATTATACATGATCATAATTGTTTTTACTCTTCACTAAAATATATTAATATTATAGGTCAATCAACTCGCCTCAAATCAAAGAATCTGTTTTATTCTTGCATAAATATAGGCCAATTAATGTATGCGTAGCCTAAGCCAAAAAATTCGTCTTTAATCAACGAATCTGTTTCGTTTCTGCAACAATTTAAAATTATGTTAATGAAAACAGCTTATATGTAAAAAGACCGATTTTTAAATTATCATGCATGACCATTATTTCCTTACTCTTGAATAAAATATATTGATATAGGTCAATTGACTCTTTGGAGTCAACGAATTTGTTGTATTCTTTCATTAATTTTGAAGTATCCGGATGAGAAAATATTTACTAGAAAAATGGATATTTCTACAAATATGTATAAATGATGATGTCTTTCTTACTCCCTGATAAAACTTATTAATATTATAGGTCAATTAATGTATTAATATCCTAAGTCAACCAATTCGTCTTTAATCGAGGAATCTGTTTCGCTTCTGCAGCAATTTTGAGTTATGTTAATGAAAAAGTTTAACTATAGAAAACCGATTTGCTTGTACTATTTGCTCTCTGATAATATTTATTAGGAACATAGGTCAATTAATGTATTAATATCCTGAGTCAATCGATTCGTCTTTAATCAAGGAATCTATTCCGTTTCTGTAACAATTTTGAATTATGTTAATGAAAAAGTTTAACTATAAAAAAACCATTTATTAATTATTATACACGACCATAATTTTCTTACTCTCCAATAAAATGTATTCATGTAGATCAATCAACTCATCTTGCATTAACTATAACTTTCTTGCTCTGTAATAACATTTATTATTATTATAGGTCAATCGAATTATCTCGAGTCAATTGTTACGACTACAAAGTTTCCTTTATGATGAAGACAAATATATAAATTTAAATTAAAAATTATGTTTTTCAACTTATATAAGATTCTATATTAAAAATGTTAAAAGATTAGAATTTTGGTCTTTAAATATTAATATTCTAAGAAAATAGAAAAAATGTCAGGAAAAATCACAGAAAAGTCAGGGAATTTTGAAAATTATTTTTTTCGGCCATGTCGTTTTTCAGAAAAATGTATTACAGGGGAGATCACTCTACAGTGGCTAATAAACATACAGTGGATAATTATTAATTAAAAGCACAAATATACCTAACCCTCGTACACACTATGCGTCACTAAGAACTTTAAATCGATGTTTGTCAGGAATATCTTTTAAGGCACAAACTTTAGTCAGAAATATCAAAATTCGAAAATACGTCAAATTTTTAGATTTTTTTTCTCGAAACAATGGCTTTTTAAATTGGTTTTTAATGTGTGAATAATTACATCTTTTTTAATTTTCAAGTGCTAGAATGGGTTACGGCACCCGGAAGTTTTTTCAGCAATGTGTTTTTCCGAAAAGTTTTCTTATTTTTTGCAAAATATTTACTCTACGCAATTAATTTCCATATATTTTTACAATATTTATTTTTGCGAGACTCTGGGCTTCAATTTGAAAACAAAAATACATACCACTAAGTCTGTTTAAACCGGAGATACTACAGTTTGAAGTTTGATCGGGTCTGCTCGATCCGTCCTAGTTGGAACGGAAAATTTCGAGGTTCTAGCACTTAAGGGTTAAACAACACGAATTATTTCTATAATATTTTTGGAATATTTCAGAATTTTTTTAAGTTGAGCGAATGAGTAGTTTTAAAATGGTAGACCGCGAAAAAGTACATAGGGTCTCACAGACCCACAGTGTGCTCCATGATCGAAAAAATAGGTGTGTGCTTCGAGGGTTACAATAATTATTTCAAATTTTTATTTGCTAACGCCTATAGTTTCTTAGTTATTAATTAAATTAAATAAATTAGTATTTTTGATTAATGATTATCTACTGTAGGTTCATTATCTACTCTATGGCGGTCTCTCTTACACATTTTGATCCTTCCTTTTTTTCTTTAATGTATTATTGAAAATATTTTACCTAAAAATAATGAATGAAATAATTTTTATTTTTAGTTTTGGATTGCGTGGTCTCTGGTTGGGGTCCGTGGTCCACTTGTGATAGCGAATGTGGTCCCGGTAGCCAATCCAGGTCGAGGATGGTGGTGAGAAATGCGGAAAATGGAGGAAAACACTGTCCACAGCTAATGCAGCACCGTGGCTGCCAGGGAATTAAGTGTCATACACGTAATCCCAAGTTTGCCTTGAAAGGTAAGAGCTTTTACCACCCAATTTAATTATTTTCGGGGTATAGATACAAATTAAATAGTTTAAGTGTACAATTCTTAAATAGTTGCCTGTAGTTTTGTCGGGTTTTATATGTGAATAATAACTTTAATAAATATAAATACTAGTATATTACCTTGTTATAAGTAACTAAGTTACTAAAAGGTTACGTTATTTGTAACTTTGAGGGAAATTACGATACTGCAGTGGAAATTGGAATTATGACGGGTGTTGGACATTTATCGCAATGGCCTTGACGTAAATTCAGACAGACCATACGGAAACAATGGCATGTGAACCATTTCCTAATATTACGCAATACATGCGATTGAGTACCAGCGCACTACCCTTTTGTGCCCACGCTGCTGGCGGTTAAGCATGGTTGATCAACCCCCTCTTGATCCCAAGGGGCTCAACTCTCAGCTCTAAACCGCTGTGGCAATATTTCTCGGAAGGACATAAACTCGGACGCCCAAATTTCAAGTCCCAGTGTATTTTAAAAAGTGACTTGTAACGTAAGTTACCTACGAATTTTTAAGTAACTTGTAAGCTTAACTTTAGTTACTTTTAAATTACTTTGTGTTTTTATATCTTCTATTAAAAAAGATTTATGGGTCAGTTATTGGTAGAAAATTCATCTCTTTTGGTTCAAGATTGAGCTTTTTTCTTGAAAAGGCGTTTTTTGGTTAAATTAAACCGTGATTGACTTCAAACGAGAATTAATTTTTGTTGAAATTATATCAACGATTATATTTTTCGTTGAGAATTCATCAATTTTTGATGAAAATTCAACTAGTTGGTTTACAGTTCATGTATTTCGTCAAAAATTAAACTATTTTTGTAGAAAGTTCAACTACACCATACTCATGGCTTAGTAATAATGTCGAGGGCTGCCTCGTTTTGACCTTGTCACTAAATCGGGGAAATCGAATCGTAAACAGTCTCGGCTGCCTGAACTGTTGGCAATTGAAATGTATAATATTGCGCAATACCCTCGACTGAGTATTCGTGCACTGTGGCCCTTCCGAGGCGATAGTCGCAACCGCTCTCGCCCCCTGAGAAACTGCGTGGGGCCAGCCAACTCGGGTTACTAAAACGCGGTTTTGGTGAATTTAACGTAAAAGTAACTTTTTTTTGCCATTTTTTTTATTTGAAAATACAACTGTTTTGTAAAAAAATCGTCTTTTTGACCTTAAAAATCAACAATTTAGTGGAAATAGAAAAATAATCCGACTTGGTTGAGGAATCAGGAATTTTGTTTTAAAGTCGTATTTTTTGGTTGAAATAATCACTGTAATATTTTTCATGTAGAATAAATCTATTTTGGATGAAAAATTTAACTGCTTGGTTGAAAATTCATGTATTTCGTTAAAAATTAATGCATTTCTTTAAAAATTAAACTCTTTTGGGATAAAGTCTAACTATTTAATTGAAAAGTAACTTTTATGTTGAAAATTAATCTTTTTGCCTTGAAAATGCAAAGGTTTTTCTAAAAATTCGTCCATTTGGCTCAAAATTCAAAAATTTGATGGAGAAATGTCGTCTTTCGTGGATCAAACTTCACTTTCTTCTTTTCAAAATTGATCTCTTTTGATTTGTTTTGATTCCGCTATTTTGTTAAAAATTAATTCTTTTTTGGTTGAAATCAACTGGTTTTTATTTCAAGCTGAAATATTTTTCAGTAGAAACAATATCAACTATTATATTTTTCGTCGAGAATGCATCTATTTTGGTTACAAATTCTTGTATTTTGTTAAAAATTCAACTAGTTGGTTCAAAAATATCAAAAGATTTGGTTGGAAATTTATATTTTTGGCTTTAAAATTTGTAGTTAAAATATTCATCACTTTTAGTAAAATATTTGTGTAAAGGGTTTAGCTTTTTTTTGAAAATTCGACTTTTTTGTTAAAGAATTTAACTATTTCGTTGAAAATGCAGTTGTTTAATTGAGTTTTCATAGTTTTAGCTGCAAATTTATTTCTTTGGTTGAAAAATTTATATTTTGTTTCAAATTCGTTTTTTTTTGTAGAAAATTTAACTATTTGGTTGAAAATTAATTTTTTGTTGGAACTTTTACTCTTTTGTTAAAAATTCGTCTCAATAGTTTGCAAATGATATTTTTTTAATTGTATTTTCTTTAATTGAAAGAAACTTTTCTTTGACTCAGAGTAAATGAATATTTTTCTTTGATTCAGATATTTCGTTTGAAATCAAGAATTTTTTTTCATAAAAAGAGATATTTCGGGTTTCACTCGTGTAAAAAACTACGGCAAACAATTCGTAGTTTTTTACACGAGTGAAACCCGAAATATCTCTTTTTATCAAAATGAATCATCGTGAAAGCATAAAATCTAATTTTTTTTCAGCAAAAATTGGGTGATCTACTTTTCTAAATTTTACAACAGATTGAAATGCAAATAAACATGTCTAAAGTCTTTAGTAAAAAATGTTGATCTTCTACGTTTTGGTTAAAAATATAATTTTAAGTGATTTGATCAAAGATTTGAGAATATTGCACAATCAACTTTTATTACGTTTTATTAGCGTTCATTAGGATTGAAATCGTGCTAAAAAGTTTTAAGCTATTTGAGTAAGACATTGAAATTACATCATTTTTAATTGTTATACTTACAACTTGCATAGTTTTTTTATTATAAAGTTTCAACATTAAAAATTCTTTAATGTGGAGTTTTACAGTTAAAAGATTTAGCATTTGGAAGAGTTGCTACTGACATTTCTTTAATTATTTAGACAATGTAGAATTAAAATAGATTGACAATAAGTTGAAAATTTTTAATTTTAATATTATCTGATTAAAATTTTTTGAATTTTTAAGATTTTTTCATTTTTAGTGTGTCAGGATTCAGAATGATACAATTAATTTTTTGTTGGAATAGCTCAATCTTGACGGTTAAAATGGCAAACTTAAAACTTGTATACGTAGATTTTCAAAATTAAAAACTCTACAATTTTAAAGATTTACCAATGAAAGTTCTACACTTTTTAAAGAGTTATAATTCAGAAATATTCAATATTGAAAACATAAAATTGAAAATCAATCAATTTTAAATATTTATATTTACATAGTATGCAATTTTTGTCGTTCATTTTTTGTCGTTTAATTTTAAGATTTAAAATTGGAAATTCGTTATTTTGACGATTTGCCATTAAAATTTCTTCAATTTTTAAGGTTTTCAATTAAATATTTTTGAATTTCTCAAGGTCGTTATTATTTAGAAAGATGCGATTAAAATTTTTCTTTTTAATAGCTTAATTTTGAAGTCAAAATTAAAGAAATTTAAATGAGATTAAAATCAAATTTAAAATCCTATCTAACGTCTAATAATCAAATTAATGTGCAGAATTCCTAAAAATAAAACCAAGAATCCATCGACCAAATTCGGACAACCACCAGAAAATGTTCTATTGAAATTTGAAAACAACAAATAAAGAAAAACACCTTTTTCCTCTTAAAAAGAAAAGAAAAGAATTTTCCTCCTTGAAAAAAATAAAAAAGAGGAAAGAAAAATGAAAAGTTACCCAACTAAATCCCCTTCTCACTGGATAAAAATATTCTAGCAGGCCTGCTGAGTATTTTTTATTTTTTGTTTATTTTTTTTTGTTTGCCTCGATAAGGTTGATGTATGAGTGCCGAAATGTTGGTGTTTATTTTCTACAAATGTTTTTTTTATTGTGATTTGACGATAATAAAAAAAAGAAGATCGAAAGAAAAAAAGAGAAGAAAGGGGATTTGGTTTGTTTGCCTTCTCACTTTTCTCTCCTCTTTTCTATTTGTTTGTCCAAGGAGAAAAATTCTTTTCTTTTCTTTTTCAGAGGAAAAAAGTGCTTGTCTTTATTTGTTTTTATCAAATTTCAAAAGGAACCAGGGCCGTGGCCAGCCGTAAGGCCCGAAGGGCCCGGCACCCCTCCTCCCGAAATTCCGCGAATTTTAAAATTTTCCTATAGATGTAAAAAAATCTAAATTATAACTACGTTTTGGCCCCACTCCCCAAACCTAATTTCTGGCTACGAACCTGACAGGAATATTTTCTGGTAATTGTCCAAATTTGGTCGTTGGATTCTTGGTTTTATTTTCAGGAATTCTGCACATTAATTTTGAAGATTAAAATCAAAAACTCTTTAATTAAAAAAATTTGTCAATCAAATTTTTTTAATTTGAATAATTTTGACGATTAAAAATGAAAAGTGTTCTATTATAAATCTTTCACAATAAAGAAATTTCGAATGTCAATTATAAAAATTCCAGAATTTTAAATTGTAAAATTTAAAACTTGCATATCTTTTAATTGTTAATTTTTCGAATTAAAAACTTTATATTTAAAGATTTAGAATTAAAAGTTCTATAATGTTAAAGAATTTCTTTCGCAAGATTTATAATTGAAAATTCTGGGCTTTTAATGATTCTCAATTTCAAATTCTTAATTTTTAAATAATAAAAAATTAATTAATTGATCATTTTTATATATTAAAATGATGTAATTTTTAATGTTTTAAGGGTTTCATGGAAATTATACTCTTTTACTAAGTGGGGAAGTATTGGGAAGCGAGGGGAAATTATTAGAGGAAAGTAGGAGAAGTGAGTGATGTGGAAGTGAGGAGAAATGCGGGAATGTGAAGAATAAATCTGGAAAAATTAGAGGAGGGGAAGTAGGTAAAGTGAGGGAATAGGTCAGGAATAAGAAAGTTTGAGGAAGTATAGTGAGGAGAAATGAGGGGGAGAAAAGTAGATGAAGTCCATGAAATGAGGGGCTGTGAAGTAGGGGAAATAAGGGAGTGGGTTGAGGGGAAATGTGGTAAGGAAAATCAGGGATTCAGAGAAAATAATGGTAAGTGGAGAAAATGATTTTTAAATGAGGGTGTGCAGGGGAGGGGAAGGGAGGTGGGGCAAGGGGTCTTTAGTTTTTATTATTATTATTATAAAAAAAAAACATTTCTGTGTTGAAATGTTGTCACAGGCTTATACTGCCCAACATGTCAAAGGCATTTTTGGTTAGAGATGGATTTTTACTTGATCATTTTTGCACAGGGCTGCCCCGGTATATATCATCAGTCACGGACGCATGTTTATAATGCAATCAAGTGATCTGATGAGAGCAGTCTTCCCAGACATATTGGACAAATCCTGGTTTTACCCCATCATTGACGGACTGGGTTGCAGTCAAGTACACGATGAGGGGATCTACATCTTAAAGTGGGTTCCGAACCACCAGAACCTCGGTAGAGGTACATTGAAAAATTTCTAGAGGTACCGCCTCAGGGATCGAACCCCGGACCTCTGAGGTGAAGTCCGAGTGTCTAACCAACTGAGCCACCGAGGCTTTTATTATTATTATTATTATTATTATTATTATTACACCATTAAGTCAATTCCCTTTCGAGATAGGTGTGACTCAATCGGGGGGGGGGGGGGGGGGGGGGGGGGGGGGGGGGATGGAGTAATGTGAGGGAGGGATATAAAATTTGTAGATTGATCTAGAATTCTCGTGATATTTATTTAAATAACACTTTCGTTCTGTAACACTGCTCCGACCCAGGTTGCTGATCAATCTCTCTAGCAATCACCCAAGTATCCAAGGTCCTTTGTTGCAGGCGTCATTCACTCTACTGGCACTCTTTTTTATTAACTATTTGTCGCCATATTTTTCTGTCCTGATATACTACTCTAGTTTCTTTTATGCCCACGCGCTTTTTCATGCAGGCTCTCGTGCTTCTGTGGCTTGTTATGTCTCTTATAACTAGGATCTCATTCACACAATCTAACCATTCTTTCCGCGGTCTGCCTGTGGGTACGTTGCCATTTACCTTACCTTGATACACTTGTTTCGTTAGTCGTTCATTTGGCATTCTCTCAACATGCCCGAACCATTTTAACCGATTTCTTTGTCATGTGTCTACTAGCGTCTCTTCTGCACCACATTCTTTGAGAATTATTTCGCTACTCACTTTGTTCATCAGAGTTTCCCCGCATATCATGCGCAAAAATCTCATGCCAATTGCATTAACTTTACTCTTATCTTTTTCTTGATAGGTCCATGTTTCGCTACCGTATAGTACAGTCGGTACAAATATAGAGTTATGTATTGCCATTTTAGCTTTATTTGATATATTTTTACTGCTGATAAGGGGATCTGCTCTACCTGGTAAATAAGCTACCAAGGTACACGAACTTATCAAATGTTTCAATTCTCTCATCATTTAATACAATATTGCATAGTGTTTTCTCACTCTTTCGTTCAAACACCATAGTTTTTGTTTTATTTGCGTTAATTTTGAGGCCCATGCTATTCATGCTTGAATTCAGTTTATTCAACATTCTTTGCAAGTCTTCGATGGATTCTGCCATAACAATCTTATCATTTGCAAATGCTAACCCACGTACCCTTACTGTTTCGAGATCCACACCCTTTTCTTCGAAAAGAGCCATTCTTAAACACTTGTCCATAAATAATATAAAAAACCATGAAGACATAACGCATTCTTGTCTAACTCCTTGAATAATAGCGAAACAGTCACTCAAATTCCCATTTATCCTTACACTTGCTTTGCTGCCCGTATATATTGTTTTTATAGGTTGTAGGAGCCATCCATTGACTCCGTACTCTTTCAGGACTTCCCAAAGTTTACTTCTATCTATCTTGTCATAAGCTTTCGCTAGGTCAACAAATGCATAGAAAACTTTTCTTCCTACTCTCAAATTTTTTCTGTGATTTGCCTCAACCTAACTATTTGATCCGTCCATGACCTTACTGGCATAAACCCACTTTGGACTTCACAGAAAAACGCTGGTGTTAAATTTGTTGCAGCTTTAATTTCATTGGGCTCCCAATGATCATTTGAGAGTTTTCAGGTCTCAAATGTATTCTTCTGGACGTAGGTGTCCATGTGGGCATCTAGGGGAAAGTATCATTTGGAGACTGAATTTTGGCTCATGTAGAGTTGTGGAGTTCTGAACCGCGCTGTCAGCCACCTGAATACCTGTCAAAGCAACTATTTGCTTTGCGATATCAGCCTAAATAATTGTTAATAAGGAAACCAATTGAAACAATATTTACCTAATTTTCTAATTTCTTTGATTCAATAGGGCGTACCAGTCACTTAGAATAAAATTATAACTTCCTCATGCAACTTCCAAAAGTTAGGTTAGTCATTTTCACTCCAATCACTAGCTCACTTCACTTCGTTGAATACTGAGGGGATAACAATTCACCAAATGCATGGGAATCAGTTAATTTTTGCTCTATTTTTCTAATATCTTCGTAGAAAGTAATTTTTCTGTATAAGTGCAATTGAAAAATAGTTTTTCTTTTTTAGGGACTATTTAATGCAATAATAAAATGATAATAATTTTCATTCATGCGTGCGTTATGGCTGAGTGCTGTTTGTCTACCCTTTGAAGCGCGATTCCAAATTACATTGAAAAACAATTCTTTTAATTTAAATAAATAATTATTAAAATATACACAAGAATGTATACAAATTGTGTAACTTTTGATTACAGACAAGAAAAAAATTTATAACACATACATTTGATGAATAACAGTTTATTTTCATTGAATTTGAAAGACTGACTAATATTTCTCAAAATATTTGTTAATAGATACATTTTTTTAAATACCATATGATATTTCAGCAACTTGATATATAGAAGCTAATTGCAGAATATAATAGGGAAAATATTTGAATAATTCTAAAACAAAATTTCAGATTGTTCTTTTCTATTGAGACGTGACAAAACGACGCTTGAAGTAAAAAAAAAGAAAGCATAACTACAATGCAGTCGTGATAATTTATGTATTTATAGGTTATATAATTATATTAATTCCTAGAAAAATACATACAAAATATTAAAAACTTACAAATAATTATTTTCAATCACTTTTTTAAAAAATTTCTTTTTAAATTAAATTGTTTGTAAAATATAATTTGGTCTTTGGAATTCACTGAACATAAACTGTAATTAATATATGTGTTGTATTTGTTTTTGCCTGAAACGAAAGTTACACAATTTGTATATATCCTTGTTGATATTTTAATAATCATTTACTTAAGTTACTAGAATTGTTTTTTAATGTAATTTTGAATCGCGCGCCAAGTGCGGCCAGTAATCGGTCAGCCCTAATGCAAGCGCAGTAGCTCAGGGTGCCAACATTGGCATTATTGGTCCACAGTACAAACCGGAAAAATAAATCAAATCAGCCGGCAGGAAAACGTTGGGATATGAAAGCCTCAATTAGGTATTTTCACTTCAACCATCAGCTAACTTTACTTTGTTAAAAGCTGAGGAGGAAAAATGGATCAAATGAATGTAACAAAACTTTATTTCTGTAATATATTTGTAATTGATCATCATTAATATTATTATTTTATTATTTTATTAAATAGTAATTAAAAAATAAAAACTATCTTTTAACTACATTATATAGAAAAAAATACCTTTTACGAAGAAGTTAGCAAAATAGGGCAAAAATGAACTGAATCCCATACATTTGGTCCCTTATTTTCCCCTCAGCAATCTACGAAGTGAAGTTAGCTGTTTATTGAAGTGAAAATACCTAATAGGCTTTTATCTTATCAGTTTGAATGTTCCTGCCACTATATTTGAAACATTGCAATGTTTCACGAAACTCCCAATGTTTCATGAAACTTTTCATCAGGCTAAAGTTTCATGCAAATTTACATCCCTACTCATCGCGAAAAACAAAATTCTGTTTTTATTATACAATTGTATTTACCTTATCTTTCATGTATGACACGGGCCAATGCAAGATTAGATATCTAAAATACGTTTAAACTTCTGCGGAAAATCTAGTGGAAATTCGTTCGAACGACCAGGCATCAATTTCAATGCAGACGGTCACGACTTAGTTTGTACATCCCGGCTTTGGTGGTTTGAATGTCATATAGTAGGTTTTCACTAACCTAACATTTGGATATTACATCACGCCAAGTACGAGGGTGGATTGATAAGTTTCCGGCCTGACCAAGAAAAACAACGTTTTTAAGAATTTTTTTTTTTTATTTCTCAACATAATCTCCTCCAAGGCTG
>NC_046659.1:122372571-122384113 GCF_010883055.1 Belonocnema kinseyi | reverse complement strand
AGCTATCTAAGGATGGTACTATAGAACGCCACCTCAAGGTAGGCCTAGTGGCGCCATCTCTTGGTCAGGCCGGAAACTTATCAATCCACCCTCGTATGTCTAAATGATGATTTTTCCCTAGATTCTCCGAATGAACCTGTGTGGCTCAAATTTGTTGCAACTCTATTGAACACGGATTTCGGTGTACATTGGAGGATTGGTGATTTTCTGTGTTCCCAAATCTTTTCTTCTGTTATTTTCTTTACCCTACGAATAAGTGTTTTTCAGTATATTTTACTTATGGTACTTAATGAGCTAATTCCTCTATAATTATTGCAGTCACTTTTATCTCCCTTTCTTTTGTATATTGGTACTATAACTGCTTGTTTCCAATCGTCTGGGACGTCTTTCATCTGAAAACATACATTTATTTATGAATTCGCACAGTGTATGTGGTATGTACTCGCCACCGTGTTTAAGCATTTCAGCGTTAATACAGTCTACCCCGGCAGCCTTACCGTTTTTTAAGTTCCTAATTATAATCCTAACCAATAGCTTCATCTCCGAATTGTCCACTAAAGTAGTCTCTGAAAGCCCCTAGTATCCCGTCTACATCATATACCATTTCCCTCCTACTATTTCTCATGTTGATAAATTCTATACTTTAATTTCCCTTCATTTTTTTATAAAACAGTTTCTAGCTTCCTTCAAAGTCGTTTTGTATTTTCTTCTCTTCTTCTGCTCTAATTTTATCTTTATTTTCCTCAATTAATCATTTGAGTATCTTCTTTTTGTGCCTGTAATCATTTATACAACCAGTTATTTCGTCATTGCTAAGACCTGCGATTTTCAAAGTTCTCCTGTACGCTTCTCTCTTTGCTTTTTGGGCAGCCTGAATTTCATCATTCCACTACGCATCACCAGCCATTTTTCCTACAACTGCGGTACCACACACTTCGATCGTACATCAAACAATGATATCCCGCAACTTTGTCCAGGCGCCCTCTATATCTTTGTTTTTATACGGTTCTTCTATGTGGCCCTATCTATGCTTTCGACTATCTTATTTTGGTAATCTATTCGCACATCCGGTTTCTGTAGGTTCTCAATTTTGATGCGCGTTTGTTTTGTTTTCTTGGTTCTCTTTTTTCTCCATCCCCGACCTAAGTTAATTTTTGAGATCAGAAGGTAATGATCAGTATTGCATTCAGGACCCCTTATGATCCTTGTATCTTTGAATAACTCTCTTAGTCTTTCATCCGCAACAATAAAGTCAATTATCATACTGTGGTTATTTGCTTTGGACCAGGTGTGGACCAGATGGAAAATTCTTCTATTTTTAATATTTGCAGTTGAAGACTTTTCAATATTCGATGTATATAATACAAACAGAAAATGATTCTTGTTATAAATTTTGGAAATACTTTTTTAAAATAGGAATATTTGAAAAAATTACGTAATATGATCGGAGTTGGTCTCCAAACAATTTTTTGTACGACTTATTACATTGCGGGGGAGGGGGGTTTGCAAAAAATGTGTTACGCAATTTATGGATGGCCTCTTTAATAGTTTTCTGCTAATTTTTATTTCATAATCAAACATTATCAACTCTTTCAAGGGTAAAGCCAGCTTGGATGTTAGAATTCCTGCAATTTGGACATCATTTTATTCATTAAAATTTTATTATTATGCCTGAAAAAGCAAAAGTTACTCATGCAATAAATTCGTCATGCGATTCGTCAATTACGGTATGCAATTAGAACAGGTAGGTCGGGGGTCTAATGGACCAAGAGATTAGGACTAATTGTTAGACTTACTGGGAATCGTGACGGTTGGTACTTACGGATTTAGATCCCCCTTCTGGTGAAATAATCTTTATCCCTTCTATAATATTTTAGAAATTAAAACAGGAAATAAAAGTTATTTAATGCGTTAATTTTGTAATCAACTTTTGTTCTTAATTTTTCTTATTCTTCTTATTGCAGAAGTTGCTCTACTTCTGCCAGCTGAATTGAGCGGCGTACGACTGATCAATGATAGCAATGATATCCGAACAAATCTTCGACTTCAGTACAGAGAGAGTCCAGAGTACGACGCTTCTAAAGAGTAAGAATGAATCTTATTTCTTTTTATACTTCAAAATTCATGATGAAATGTTAACATTGCTCTTAATTTTGTTTGGGGCCATTCAAAAAGTAGCTATTTTGACATTTCTTTTACCCTTCCTCTTCTTCGTCACATGTCATCAACCTTCATGGTGACGTTACAAATGCGATCATCGCCCCCCCCCCTTCATCGTGAAATTTTTCTTGGTTTTTATTTGATAAACTCATGAAATAAAACACAAAACAGCATTTTTTTTAAATATTTGATAGCCCAAATGTTTTTGAAACAGTGGAAAGAGGGTGATTTTCAAGAATTTATGAAAATTAATTTTTTTGAACAAAATTAATGCTTTTAATTCAATATAAATCGCTTAAGATTTCAAGTTGAAATATATTGAATTTTCAACAAAATAGATGAAACTTATACCAAAAACAGTTGCATTTTTAAAGAAATTGTTAAATCTTCAATCTGAATAACTTTTTCGCCAAAAAATAAGAATTTTTAATCCAGAGAGATATAAAAATATGAATTTTTAACAAAGCAGTGGAATTTTCAGCAAAATAATTAAATAATCGGGCCCAGAAGACGAAATTTCTAGAAGTCTGTTAAATTTGTAATCCGAAAGGTCGAATTCTCAACGACGAATATACTATTTAATATTTCAAAACAAAATTTTAATTTTAAATTAAAAGGTGAAATTTCAAATAAAACAGATGAATTTTCAAATAGGAAAGATTTTTTATTCAAGATAGAGAAGAAATGTCTACCCAGCTCTTGAATTATTAAGTCAAAAAGGCGAATTCTCTACAAAACATCTGACTTTTCTAACCAAAAATAAGAATTTTCAATCAAAAAGTTAATTTAAGAAAAATAGTTTAATTTTGTACCAAAATAATAGAATGGATTATTTTTCTGTAAAAAATTTAATTAAAAATGAATTTGAATCAAAGAGATGGATCTTCTACTAATAAAATGAATTTTAAACATACTAGTTTAGTTTTTACTCAAGTAATTCAATTTTTAATCAAGATTCATTTTTTACGAAAGCAGAGAAGTTTACAGCAAAACGTATAAATCTTAAACAAATAAAATGAATTTTTAACAAAGCAGTTTAACTTTTAAGCGTGTAGTTAAATTTTCGACGCTAATAATAGAATTTTTAATCTAAAAAGACGAATTTTTAAGACAAAACTATCATTTTTAAACCAAGAAATTAATTTTGAGCCAAAAATAAAAGTTAAATTTGCAGTTTACAAAATTAATTAAAAAAGGAATTTTAAAAGAGTAAGATGAATCTTCAATTAATAAAAACAATTTTGATCAAAGCAGTTAAATTTTCAACCAAGTAGTTGCATTTTTAATCAAGAATATTAGTTTCTTTAATTTCCGCATGGGAAATGCGATTTTGGTACGCTGTCCTGGCGCGAAACAGTAACTTTTCCACACTAGTGACGGGAATGTTTGGAAATACAGTGAAACTCGTCTATAGAGTCAATTTTGGGTCTGACGGTGGGTGGGAACTAACTCATTATAGCCCGCTCCACTTTTGGTTGTTCAAGCTTGAGTGCTTGCCTGAGTGACAATCGCAGACCTCGCGCACCCCACGCAGCTCCTGTTACACCTGCCTGTGGCACGGCGTCAATTCTCGGAAGGGCTATAGAAGGGTTGAAGTTGATGGTATTGAGATGCTTTATTTGCAAAATAAAATAACTAATTTTACGTCTCACGTGGTATTTGAAAGGCGTGGCACGAATTTTTAACCAAAAAGATGAAATTTCAACCAAGAAGATTAATTTTCTACTGAAAAGATGAATGCTTAACAAAATAATTCATTGTTTACCAATCACTTGAATTTTCAACTATGAAGATTAATTTTCTACCCAAAATGACCAATTTTCAATAAAGTAATACATTTTCTATACTAAATAATTTAATTTTCTACAAAATTGTTGAACTTACAAGACAAAAATACAGATTCTGAATCTTCAATAACAACAAAGATCAATTTTTAAGAAACAAAAAAAAAAAACTTTTATCAGAGTAGTTCACTTTCCAACTGAGGAAATGTATTTTGCACTAAAATTATGAATCTTCAAGAAAAAAATGAAGTTTTAAGAAAGTATTTCAACTTACAACCAAAGACTTGAATTTTCAGCCTAAAAGGTTTTACTTCCAACAAATTGCTTTAAAATTAAATCAGTTAAATTTAACGATAAAAAACCAAGTTTCAACAAAACACCTGAAACCTTCAACTGAAATAGACTGAATTTCAATCAAACCGAAATTTTTTTAATACAAAAAAATTGAATTTCTACCAAAAAAGACAAATATCGCAAAGACACCGTAAAGAACATGGACATAGGACGTCGTAAATTTGTCGTAAAGATGTAAAGATTTCGTAAAGACGTCGCCAAACTTTGCGCCAACTGGGAGAGTATTAGCTTTTACTAATAAAGACGAATTTGTAACGAAATACATGTATTTTCAAAGAAATCGTTGAATTTTAACTGAAAAAGATACATTTTTAACGGGAAAATATGAATTTTGAAGAAAAAAGTTAATTTCTCACCGAAGCAGTTTAACTTTTAACCACAGAGTTGCATTTTTAACTAAAAAAGTTGAAATTTCTGTAAAAGGAGATGAATTAATCTTTTTACTTTCCTGTTTCATATATTCTATTGTTATAATTGGCAAAAAACATTTTTAATAAGAACAACATAACACACTGAGGAATGAAGTTAAATCACAGAAAAAATCATAACATAATCATGTTCGATGTAAAATGAAGCAGTAATGGACAAACAAGTATAATATGCAATCATGTTTCGACTTTAACTAGTCATTGATATTAGCGCGCCAGAGTAGCAAAAGAAGAGGCAAACGAGATAAGGCTAAACGAGACGAGGCATACCGAGCCAGAAGGTATGTCCCATTTTCGTCTCGTCTCGTTCCTCCTGATTTCTTGCTCAGCGGCAACACTATGTCGGCGCCTTTGTTCTGAACTTTTACTTAGCAAGAGAAGAATTCATTATGAAGACGAACTTTTATTTTCGATTTGGTTAAGTTAATAATTTCTGCGTGCAAAATTTTAGTCATGGCCCAACTAAATCCCTAGAATCCAAATCCAGCTTAAACTTTACTGCTTATTCCTTCCATATGATAGGTTGGTGTAAAGTTTCTCCTACGAGTATAAGCTTAAATTTTAAGCAGTTTGGGAGAAGCTTACAAAAATGCTCTACCTTACTATACAGAATATGAATAATGTACTTCATGGGAAGATATTCATATTTCCGTATTTTAATCAATTGAAAACTTTTAAAGCTAAGAATATCTGTAGCTGAGGAACCATCCATAAGCTGTATTACTGTTTTTGGGCTTTTCACCCCCCCCCCCCCCCCCCCCCCCCCCCCACGAAAATAGGAGAATATATTATTTTCAATTAAATTAGTGTGGAAACTATCAGGGTTGAATAGTAACTTGTTATAAGTAACTAAATTAGTGAAAATTACGTTTTTTGTGATGCTGAGGGTAACTTCGTTACTACTTTAAAAATTAACTTGTTACTTTCAAATTAACTTCTCTGTTGGTTGAAATGATATCAGCTATTATAATTTTCGTTGAAAATTTCTTTGTTTTGGTCGTAAATGTAACTACTTTAGTTTTAAATTCAGTTGAATTCAACTGCGTTTGATTTTATATCAAAACCTTATTTGGTTGGAATAACATAATTTATTATATTTTCCGTTGAGCATTAATCTATTTTGGTTAAAAAATAATGCATTTTGTTACAAATTCAACTATTTCGGTAAAAAGTTTATTTAATTGGTTCAACTTTTGGTTTGAGAATTTAATTATTTTGTTAAAAAGTTATTTATTTTGTTGAAAATGCAATATGTTTATTTTAAATATTACTAATTGGAGATTGTTCAAATTGAATCATATGATGTGTCTTTTTTTAGAAAATGAAAACATTTTACAACAATACTTAAAATTTTTACCTACATTTCAGAATGGAATTTTAAATCCAGATAAATATTACTGAAGTTAATCTAATTAATTTTAAAGTATACAATTTATAAGAATTGTTTTGTATAGTGATGTAAATAGTATTATATATTACATATAGAGTAAATAGTAAAATATTCATTTTCAAAGAAGAAGATTAATTTACCATCCAAAGAGAAGAATTGTCCATAAAAGTCGAGTGTTTTAGAAAATCGTTAAAAATGGTCGATCAATTTTCAAGAAAAACAAAGAAACAGAATTTTCAATCAGTTGAAATTTTGAATAAAATAGTTCAATTCTCCACTTATAAAGAACAAATTTTCAACCAAACTTGGAATAGTTGAATTCTTAGATCAAACAATAAACTTATTTCCAATAAAAGAATCGAATTATTAACTTTAATTTTAATCAAAAATGCTGCATTTTGATTAAAAAGGTTGATGTTCTACGAAAAAATACGAATTTTCAACAATATTGTTGAATTTTAAAGTCAAATAGTTTTATTTTTCATGAAATGTTTAAATGTTCAAAAAAATAGTTAAATTTTGAACTAAAAACACTAAAACAAAATTAAAATAAAATTTTTTACTCAAATCATTGAATTTCGAACAAAAAATTAAATTTTTAATCAATTAGTTTAATATTCTACCAAATGGTTGATTTTTCAACAAAAAATTTAATTTACATCAAAATAGTTGATTTTAAACTAAAATTATAAATCAACAAGCAGAAAAAATGAAACTTTTACAAAATAGTTCAACTTTGAACCAAGTAGTCCATTTTTCTAAAAAGCTTGAGAAATTTTCATCTAAATAGCACACCCAAAAAAATATTTGGTTGAATGAACAAAGTTTTGGTTAGACCAACCTTAGAATATAGTTATTATATGTAGTGTAAGTTCATCAATTCTGCTGGATTTTTTTTTATTTATTTAAAAATATCTATCTGTTCTTCTCTAATTAAAAACTTAATCACGCAATCTTACACTCAGAAAAATGTATGTTTGAATCAAACAACAAAGTTTGTTTGAATTCATATAATTGAATCCGACAAATTATTTGCTTCAATTAAAAAAAGTTTTATCTAATTTTAAGAAATGTAAATTATTTGCTTTATTGATTGAAACAAATAATTTGTTTAGTACAATTTGTTTGATTTAAACAAAACATTGACTTTTATTAAACAATGTATTTGTTTAAAATATGTTTATTCAAATTCATAAAAATATTTGTTTGATTCAAATAAAAAATACAGTACAAAGCAGTACTACAAAGTGCCGTTAGGCGTGATAAAGCGCTGCCAGCGGTTTCTGAGTAACTAACCTAGAATCTGAATTAATTTATATATACACCATTAAGCCATTTCCCTTTCGAGGTAGGCGTGACTCACTCGGTGGGGAAAGGAGTAATGTGTGGAAGGGATAGAGAATTTTCAGATTAATCCAGAATTCTCGTGTTATTTATGTAAATAACACGTTCGTTCCGCAAAACTGCTCGGACACAGGTTGCTGATCAATCTCTCTAGCAATCACCCCAAGTGAAGATCCTCACAAAGTCGTTATGTAAGCTTCCTCACTTGGGTGCATTAGTAGCCAAGGTCTTTTGTTTCAGGCGTCATTGACTCTACTGACACTCTTTTTATTAACTATTTGCCGCCATACTTTCCTGTCCTGGTATACTTCTCTAGCTTCTTTTATGTCCATGTCTTTTTTCATGCAGGCTCTCGTGTTTCTGTGACTTCTTATGTCTCTTCTAAATAGGGTCTCATTCTCACATTCTAACCATTCTCTCCGCGGTCTACCTCTGGGCACGCTGCAATTTTCTTTACCTTGATACTCTTGTTTCGTTAGTCGTTCATTTGGCATTCTTTTAACATGCCCGAACAATCTTAACCGATTTCTTTCCCATGTGTCTACTAGCGTCTCTTCTGCACCACATTCTTTTAAAATTATCTCGTTACTTACTTTGTCCATCAGAGTTTTCCCGCATATTATGCGCATGAATCTCATGTCAATTGCGTTAATTTTACTCTTATCTTTATTTGATAAGTCCATGTATCGCTACCGTATAGTACATTCGGTATAAATATAGAATTATGTATTGCCATTTTAGCTTTATTTGATATATTTTTACTTTTAATAATGAGATCTGCTCTACCAATACCCTTCTTACCTTCGTTTATGCGTCTATCTAATTCCTCATCTATCTTCCCGTCCCTAGTAAATAAGCTACCAAGGTACACGAACTTATCAACTTGTTCAATTCTCTCATCATTCAATAAAATATTGCATAGTGTTTTCTCGCTCTTTCCTTTGAACACCATAGTTTTTGTTTTATTTGCGTTAATTTTGAGGCCCATGCTCTTCATGCTTGTATCTAGTTTCTTGAAGATTCTTTGTAAGTCTTCGATTGACTCTGCCATAACAACCTTATCATCTGCGAGCGCTAACCTACGTACCCTTACTGTTTGGAGATCCACACCCTCTTCGTCGAAAAGATCCATTCTTAAACGCATGTCTATAAATAATATAAATAACCATGAAGACATAACGCAACCTTGTCTAACTCATTGAATAATATCGAAACAGTCACTCAATTTCCCATTCACCTTTACAGTCGCTTTGCTACCCGTATATATGGTTTTTATAGCTTATAGGAGCTATCCATTGACTCCATACTTTTTCAGTACTTCCCAAAGTTTACTTCTATCTACATTGTCAAAAGCTTTTTCTAGGTCAACAAATGCATAGGAAACTCTTTTTTTCTACTCTGGAACTTTTTTCTGTTATTTGCCTTAAACTAAATTTTTGATCCGTACGTGACTTTCCTGGCATAAACTCATTTTGGACTTCCCAAATCTTTGCTTCTGTTATTTTCATTACCCTACGAATAAATATTTTTGAGTATATTTTACTTATGGTACTTAATAAGCGAATCCCTCTGTAATTATTGCAGCCGCTTTTATCTCCCTTTCTTTTGTATATTGGTACGATAATCGCTCTTTTTCCAATCGTCTGTAACGTCTCCCATCTCGAAACATAAATTTATCAATTCGTACAGTCTATGTTATATGCACTCGCCACCGTGTTTAAGAATTTCAGCGTTAATACCATCTACCTTGGCAGCCTTACAGTTTTTTAAGTTCTTAATGATATCCCTAACCTCAGTGACACAGACTTTCTTAATTGAGTTTTATATCGCACCGTGTTCAACATCGCAGTTGTGGTGTCCTATAGCTTCATCTCCGAATTGTCTCATAAAATAGTCTCTGAAAGCCTCTAGTATTCCGTCTGCATCATATACCATTTCTCCCTTACTATTTCTCATGTTGACAAATTCTGTACTTTTGTTTCCTTTCATTTTTTTATAAAGCAGTTTCTTGCTTCCTTGAAAGTCGTTTTGTGTTTTCATCTCTTCTTCTGCTCTAATTGTATTTGTATCTTTACTTTCTTTAACTAATCGTTTAAGTATCCTGTTTTCGCGTCTATAATCATTTCTACGTCTACTTATTTCCTCATTGCTAAGACCTGCGATGTTCAAAGTTCTCTTGTACGCTTCTCTCTTTGCTTTTTCAGCAGCCTGAATGTCATTATTCCACCACGCATTACCAGACATTCTTCCTACAACTGTGTTACCACACACTTCCATCGTACATCTAACAAGGATATCCCGTAACTTTGTCCAGGCGCCCTCTATATCTTGGTTTTATACGGTCTTCCCATATTGCCCTATCTATGCTTTTGATTATCTTATTTTGGAAATCTATTCGCGCATCCGGTTTCTGTAGGTTCTCAATTTTTATTCGCGTTTGTTTTGTTTTTTTGGTTCTCTTTTTTCCATCTCCGACCTAAGTTAATTTTTGAGATCAGAAGGTAATAATCAGTATTGCATTAAGGACCCCTCATGGCCCTTGTATCTTTGACTAAATCTCTTAGTCTTTCATCCGCAACAACAAAGTTAATTATACTGCGGCTATTTACTTTAGACCCGGTGTACATTTGGATCATTTCATGCCTAAACCAAGTATTTGTAATAAACAGACCCCTTTCCAAGCATAGACCAACTAATTTATCTCCGTCATAGTTTGTTCTTGGATCCCCAAAATTACATAATACTTTTTCTGTACCCTGATTTTGGATGTCCACTCATTCGTTAATGTCTCCTATTAGAATTATTCTTTCTCCATGTTCGAAAATATTTATTGTGTCATTTAAAGGGCCCCAGAAGGCGTATTTTACTTCTCTGGGATCACTATCAACTGGCGCGTAGCATGCTATGATAAATAGTCTTCTGATTCCTACTTTCATTCTAGCCCACAGCAGTCTAGGAGATACGAAACTATGGTCTCCGAGATGCTGCTTTGCTCTTTGATTCAAAATCAGACATACTCCTTGTTTACCATGTGATTCACTGGCTACTCCTGACCATATTTCAAATCCGCCTTGCAACACGCCATTTTTTATGTCTTTAGTTTCGCATCCCTTTTTCTTTGTTTCAGGCACACATAAAATATCTAGTTTCCTCACGTCCATAGTTTCACGCAATTCTTTTGCTCTTCCATCATTTACCCCCCTAGCATTCCAAACACCCAGCCTCTATTCTTCGCCTGAAACATGACCTTCAGATTTTCCGTGTGCATGCCTTTTGTCAATTAAAGTTCCAGTCCTTTCAGAGGCTATTTTGTAGTTTGTATTATTCATTGTTTAGATTATACGCCTAACCATCACCTCATGCAATAAGTTTATTTTCTGAGTCGAAATCATGTTAAAGTTAAGTAGAAAATCGTCATATCATGGAGATAGTAGTTATAACGTCAGTCCCACATAAACTTCAGTTAATAAGGGAGGGCTGAGAGAGGGGGGAGGCAGAACTGGAACCGAGAGAGTCGTCTTGGCTTTGTGTTTTTGTTTTCATGCTGAGAAGACCACCAGCCTTCAGCAGCGTTGTAATATGTAATATATTTATTTTAGGCCTAAATCTTTGAATTTATAATAAAAAGAGAGTCCCCCCCCCCGGTTCAAAATCTCAGCGTTATTTGCATTTTGCAGGTTTAAAATTTCTTTTTTACCGTAAAATTATAATAAATTGATATGAATTACTTATCTTTAAGTAAGTATCTGGATTTCCTAGCAACTGCATAACGAAACACAATTTTAAGAAAGTGCATATATTCAAAATTTAAAATGTTCTATTTCGCTTTTTCCCCAAACCCGAGATACATGACCGGCCTCTTTTAGAGTTATTACGAAACTGCTACAAAAGACACAAGAGAACGTGAGAGTCAGTTTACAACTACGTCACATCCCACAGCCGTATTATAACCATGAAGGAGAATTTAAGAAAATCATCTTCTTTAAATTTTTCAATACACAGCCAAATTTTTCACCAACAAAACAGTTCAATTTTAGAGTTTTCAACTGAGTGCATAGATAAATAATTTAGTTTATAAAACA
>NC_046659.1:122371103-122372471 GCF_010883055.1 Belonocnema kinseyi | reverse complement strand
CGGCAGATGAATTTGTACCAAGCTGTCGTTGTACAACTTGCTCACGAGTTTCATCATGTTGTTGTTTAGCAGCTCAAGTGCCATGTATTTCATTTTGTTTATTGCAGAAAAATGACACATGTAAAAATAAGTACAATGGTACTAAGGACTACAAAGATGAAAAAAAAATTTTCGTTTTTTTTTATTCTGTGATATAAATGCATTTGAGATTTGTATTTGTTAGTAATATTAAAGCAATAAAACAGTTGAAAGTGTATAAATAAAAACTGATGAACGATAAGAGGTAAAGAATGTTTTACTAATTGTAATAAGCCGAGATGAATCTCGTAACTTTAAGACTGACGATTGGACTTGCGAGCGCCAAGCAAGTCACATACACCGCGCCGCTGCGCTGTCGCTCGCCAAAACACGTTATTTGTAAATATCAATAACAACGGCTTTCCACTGGTTAATCCGACATTCCTTATGGTTAATAAGTAGAGGAAGACTTAAAGAATAAGTTGATTCTTTATTTTTTTCAAAATATTCAATAGATCGAAAATTATTAACATTCAAAGTTGCAAAAAATCGTCAAATTTTGAACTTTGAAAATTCATAACTTTTCAAATATGCATTTTACAAAAAAATGACAAGGGACCATTTCTTCTTAAAATACCTCAAATTATCTAAAAAAAATTTGTCCCATTGAAAAAAATCATTTTTTCATAATTTTTTAAACAATTGCGTTTTAAACAAAACCTAGGCACTTATCGCAAAATTAACCGGTACCAGTGGATTCAGCGGGTCAAAATACATAAGACTACATAGTTTTTATCCTTTACCTCTGTAATGCATACGGGATCCTACCCAGCTCCTGGACTATTCCTGGTTCAAGCCCAGAGTGAGGCAGATTTTTTCTCGTTTCTCCAAATATTAGACGAGTAATCGAAATTATTTAATATTTAATATGAAACAAAAATGAATACCCAGGTCAACAGAATAACGTTATTTGATTTATACACCCACAAAAATATTTGGTTGCCCCAAAAAATTTTTTGGTTAGTAAAATTTGGTTGATCATACTATTTCTTTTAGTTGATACTTAACAAATATTGTGGTTGGTCGAAGTAAAACTTTTAGTTAATCCAAGCAAATATGTTGCTCTATCCAATTGAATATTTTCGTCAATTCGAGGCCGGTCATGTATCTCGGGTTTGGGGAAAAAGCGAAATAGAACATTTTAAATTTTGAGTATATGCACTTTCTTAAAATTGTGTTTCGTTATGTAGTTACTAGGAAATCCGGAAACGTACTTAAAGATAAGTAATTGAGATTTTGAACAGGGGGAGGGGAACTCTCTTTTTATTATAAATTCAAAGATTTAGGCCT
>NC_046659.1:122366126-122371003 GCF_010883055.1 Belonocnema kinseyi | reverse complement strand
GATCGAAAATTATTAACATTCAAAGTTGCAAAAAATCGTCAAATTTTGAACTTTGAAAATTCATAACTTTTCAAATATGCATTTTACAAAAAAATGACAAGGAACCATTTCTTCTTAAAATGCCTCAAATTATCAAAAAAAAATTTGTCCCATTGAAAAAAATAATTTTTTCATAATTGTTTAAACAATTGCGTTTTAAACAAAACCTAGGCACTTATCGCAAAATTAACCGGTACCATTGGATTCAGCGGGTCAAAATACATAAGACTACATAGTTTTTATCCTTTACCTCTTTAATGCATACGGGATCCTACCCAGCTCTTGGAGTAGAATGCCACTATCTGCGAGTAGAACGTTAATTCATTACGTCACCGAGGCCACATCAGATTCTTTCTTGTTTTTTCTGTATGGCGCGAGGACGCGGGACTGCAGTAGTAAATATTAGTATTTTCAACCAAGCGAGAACGATTTCAAACAAAAAATATTTAATAGTAGAATATGCAACAACAAAAAAATGACTGAAAAAAAGTGGAATTTCTTATTGAGCTATATTTTTTGTTCACAACGTGGTTTGCAATTAAGGAAAATGTCGAGAAAAAGGCGGAAAAGGGGAAGTTTCTTGATGAACAGAGAAACTAAGAATTCTTCAATAAAAGATTAAAGAAGGGAGTAGTAGATATAGTATGTACTCTGAAATATTAAAGTGATTTTTAAATTTGGTAAGATATTATAGAACTGCAACGTTGCAGAGCCTGCTTTCAAAAATTTCACAAACTTTCTTCAAATTCATCAACAAGAAACGCGCTACACGTTGTATAACTTTATAACGTTATTTCCGCTAACCCCTCTCGCCACTAACCGTTGTTTTAGACGGTTAGAAATTTGTAACGTTATTTATGAATGGTTCTTATATTTGAATCATCTTTTCTGTAAAAGGTTGTAGAAACTATTCTGTGTCCTTTATTGTTTAACTCTGGAAAGTAAGACTGGAATTTTTTTTTAGTAATTGTATTACAGTATTTAAAATTTGACATAAGACTGTCACTGATCTCGAGTTGATGTACTCTGATTTTCATATTGTTAACGAGCTTGGAGCAAGCATCATTAAAATATCCTTCGTTGACAAGCAAAATGGAAATGGACTTTAATGAGACACTGTCCTGAATTTCTAGAAACGTCTTGTTCCAGGGAATTCAAAAACAGAGTGCATTATTGAAAACCCGTTTCGTTTTACATAAGATGAACTTTATTCACTTGGGCACGATAATACAATTATTACTTTTTGTCTCTTCTAGAATTACATTTTGTAAAATTATTTACAATCATAAACTTAAAAGCTATAACTAGAATTCAGGGTGGCATTTATGTATTGGCCAATTTGTTAAATTACAACAATTTTTTTTAATCGGAAATTTTTCAAATTATTCGTAGAAAAACCTTTTCAATAACTTTAAAAGTCACTGACCACAATTGGACTGAATCAGATTTAATTGAGAGGGTTTGCAGATGAGATTTTCAGGTTGATTATGGTTCCCTGGAATGCCATGAATGTTTTCAAACCGAATTTAAAATCATCTGTAAATTGTTTCCGGAAAAAAATCTTCAAAATCTTAAACTTATAGAAAATCAACTAGTAAAACGAGGTTGCACAAAATGGCTTAAAACAAGAGAAGTATGTTTCTAAAAATCGGTGTAATTGGCTCATTAGAGACAGTTGTGTAGCAAAAGAAAAAAGGGGGAGAAAAAGGGAAGCGCCAACCAAACCAACCTCACACTCCTTTCCTTAATTTTTTCTCGAATATATTACACTACTTAGAGCCAAAATTTTTCGACTTCAATTTATACCCGGCCAGCACAAAAGTTTTCCTGCAAATTTCTGGAATGTTCCAATGGAAGGTTTGGAGAATTTCGAATAATGTTTGACAAAGATTCCAGGAAGTTGATCAATATCCGCGTACCAGAGAAGGTTCCTAAGGAAGGTTCAGGGGATGTTTTTGAGAATTTTCGCAAATAATGTCCCCAAAGCCTTTGATATTTTCCCACCATATGGTACAACAACCGTGTTGCATTTATTAAATTCTCTAAGCATTTATTATTTTAAATTACCTTTTTCAAAAAGGATATATGCGATGATTTTAAATTTGGTCCTTAAAGTTTCATGAGATTTCAAGCTTTCAAGCTTTCATAAATATCCAGAAAGTACTATAAAAACCACAAGAAAGTATGCAAGGACCTGTTCATTAAAACTGGTCCAGCCCAAGGTGTAGCTTTATATTACATGAAATTATGTAGTATATTTTATGAGTTCGATTTAATATTACTATTTTTAGTTTTATAAGTTCCATTTCGAGTGCTTCATGAAATATGGAGAAACATTCGTCGTTCACTTAGGTCCTTATAATTAAAAAAGTTATGGTTATTCCGTATAAAAAATTAAGGTGCAGTTTGTTCTGTACTCTGCAGTAGGTAATAAAATTTTATGGAATTCATGACAATATTTTTACTATTGTATAGGATGTGCTAATATTTTATTACTTGCTGAAAAACGTTCTTCTTGTTTGTTTTATTGTAAAGAGTCGAACTGTCAAAAAATAGTGATTTGATATACAAAGAAACTCTAACCTGCATACAATCATGATTTTGTCTGCGAAATAACCGTAATTTTTACTTCTTTAAATGAAATATGAAAAATTTTCATATTTAGATTAGAATTCTTTCATTTTATACTTTGATACTTTCATTTCTACTTGTACAGACATTTACATTTATTGAACGTTTTAACTTAAAATTACTGAATTTCAAATGTTTCAAGTTGTCATTTTAAATGCTTCTAATTCAGAAGAGTACTACTTTAACTGCTTTAATTCCAGTTTAGTTTTGCTCGTAAAAAATGAAAAATTTCTGGACCCGGACCTGGAATCTAAAAGCTTGGATTTTATAATATTGGAGTTACTGGGAAAAATGTTTGCAAACTAAAAGATGACTAGGATTTTTTTGCGTTCTAGCGGCTAACATGAAGCATTTTTTTCAATATTGGTGAAATAGCCAATTGGGAAGAAAATATAAATAAACCAGGAATTTACTTCAAGATTTGAGTAGCCACCCCGAGTCCTCTAGTAGAAGTGTTCAGAAATATCTGCAGATATTTGGCTTCATTATCCATTCACGTCCTATTTGATGGTCCCTCGAATCCCGAACATATAAACCGAGACTTTTCAGTATTCTCGATATGAATTCCTTGGGGTGCTTGGAGTGATGCGTTCTTTCAACATTCGCTGGTTTCCGGACGTTCTACTACTCTGGTTCTTATTTGGAGAAGGGATTTCCTGATGATAGCCAGAAGCACACAAGAACTTTTTATTAAAAAGACCAGAACTCGCAGCGCAGTATTCATAAAAATCTGGAAGAAAATATTCTGATCGATATTATATTATATATAATGAAGAATATTTCATATTTTCAATTCATTCTGAACCAATATATTCAGATTATTACATTTTCCAAGTAGAAAAATGGAAAACACTGCTCATTTCAAAACATCCTTCAAGCAGTATTTTAATTAAAGATATATGTCTTTTTATCAATTGAGCTCAACATTTATTCCTTATTTTAAAAAAATTACTCATGATATTCATAGACAATCCTGCCGAATGGAACGAATCTTGAGCTTAGTTCCTCTCTTTTGAAAATTCGTTTAAGGTCGGAATAGAATCTACTTTCTTTTTCACCATTTTATGTACGAAAATCAAAATAAAAAGAAACTAACAAACCAAAAATTATATTGCCAAACACCTTTTATGCGTCTCATTAGCGACAAATATGTAATACAAGAAAAAAGAGCAAGAAACAGGAGAGAGTCAACCAAAACCAACCTCTCACTTTTTCCTTATTCTTTATACTTGTTTTATACTACTAGGGAGCAACATATTTTGAAGCCAGTTTAGGTTTTATAGTCAGGGATTATTTATAGGAAATTAATTTGCAGATATACGACTTTATCTTTGAGAGCAACCAAGCAAATGATCTTATTTATAATTTTATATCAAAATCTTTTTTTTTAAATTAATAGCTTTATTATCCTCTCTCTCTTTATGAATTACACCTCCAGGAATTATTTCTTATTTTGATTTCTCTTATGATAACAAATCTTAATATTATCCCAATGAAAATCATGAACATATGTGAGTCTACATGTATGTTTTTCAATGACGAACAAGGAGACCTCCGCAACCCGACCTCACCGACTTTGATAATTTTTGAATGCATTCTACTACTTAAAAAATAAGAGACACGTAATTTTTATGTGCCGAAATCCACTTTTAAGGGGCCTAAAGGATATTTTTGAATATAACCAAATGGAAAATATTCTTTATGAAAATTTTTATCATGAAAATAAGGCTATGAATTCAAAAAAATTAAAAAAAAGCATTTTTGTTTGCAATATCGAATATTTGAGTTTAGTTGTTTCAGGATTTTTTAAATAAACACCCTCGAGTACTGTTAACTACCGCTCAAAGTGATAGACCACATATGTATAGTGAAAAATATATTTTCTTTTCTCAAGAGATATTCCACGTGTAAACAGAATGTGACTTATAAATATTGAAAATTAATTACCCATTTTTTGCAATAGTAGCATTGAAGGTGTGAAAAAGTCACTCAAAAAAGTGGATTATTTAATGTAACAACTCTAAGTCTTATTACTATTTTTTAATGAAACTGATTAAATTTTTTTTTTATAATAAGCCCCATCTACTTTTGCGGCGAATTTGTTCGCTCCTTTAATAATACTTTATTATTAATAATATTTGTTATATTTATATTATATTACATTATTATATTATTATTATATTTTTATTATATTATGATTATATTAT
>NC_046659.1:122346974-122366026 GCF_010883055.1 Belonocnema kinseyi | reverse complement strand
ATTATAATCTGCCTGCCTCGCGGACACACTCTCATTGCGCGCTACGTGCGTGGCTCGCTTCGCTCGCAAGTTTGAGTGCGCCTAGGAGGCGCGACGGTTCAATCTCGCGCTTCTAATAATAATGGGTCTTTTACATGGCAGTATTTATATGCGTCTTCATATTCTGAATTGTCTACTTAATTAAGTATAGTCAAAGATTAAGTTTCTCAAAGGTCTGTAGACTTTTGAGGTACACATTCTCATCATGATACGCGCGCTGCGCACTCGATTTCCGACAGTCATTTGTAAACAGGTTTTGTTGAATTTTTTTCTCGTAACTTTCGTATTTTTTCCTCACATTTTATTTTATTTTTTTTTCAACCTTATTTTTCACGAATAAAACAACAAGTACGCGTCCTATCAAGAAGTGATTCTTAACGAAATTGTAGATATTTTTGGGATAACAATTTTTGTTAAATCATCTTTTTTCGTATCCTACATAGTTTGTCTACGATATGGAATTTTTTATTTTTCATTATTTTTTTGTGCAATCAAAATTTGAATTTTCGATTTTTGAAGAAAATAAAAAAAAATTGTAATGATAATCTTGTAGGGCTTTTAAAAATAAATGTTTTTCTTTTCCTGACTTTTTTTCATATCTTGCGTTTTTTGGCTTAAAATTTTGATTTTCGGTTGATTAAAAAAATTTTGAAAACGCCATAACTCTGAAAATTTTCTTTTTATCGAAAAAAGTCATAAAGATCAATTTTTTGTTGTTTTTAAAACTATGAATATCCGTACATAGAATTTTCAAACTCAGAAAAAAGTGGTCTACAAAATTTTCAAAATGCGCTCACTTTTTGAATTTTTATCAAAAATAGCTGGTTGACGAACTCGTCCTTTCTTTTAGGACCTACATAATGTGTGCCAAAGATGGATTTGATTCGTTCATTTTTTCGAGAGTTACTGTGTTTAAGGACGGCCGGACGGACAGACAGACAGGCAGACAGACGTCATCGTGAAAACCTGATTTTCGGATTCAGGGGGTCTCGAAACATGGAGATCCGTTGAAAAACTGTGATGTCAAATTTCCGACAATTCTAATACTTTCTCAATGACAAATGATGAGAATGTAAAAATTATTATTAAAGGTAAACTTTCAATATAATTAATTCTGTCTTGCACATGTTTTTAAATGAAAACAAACGAATAATGGCTGAGTGAAATAATTTTTTTTTATGTATATTTTAAGTATAAATATACTTTTATTATACAACTGAGAGCCAATATTTATAACTACATAATCTTATAATAAATAATCAGTTTATGCACTTAATTGAAAAAATTCAAATCCAATCTTTATGTAATTTCATATTGTGAACAAAATAATTCAGGTAATCATTAATTAATCAGTTTACAACAAAATTCTAGAAAAAAATTAAATAAAAGTACATTTATTTTTCAAAATTGAATTGTTTTAAATATAAATAAACTGAGACCATTTTGTCATTTATATCGCAGAATATAATAATATTATATCGACTTAAATAGAACGCGCATAATGACTGAAATACACATCACGTCGTATATTAAGAAAGTGAATCATAATTTACATAAATTAAATAAATGTTTAAAAATCAATGAAATTAATTTTACTTATTAAGCAGAATTATTAATCAGTAATGAACATTTTTTTAATTTACTTGATTTTTTCCATATCTTATGCATTAAATAGCAAATATATTGTTCGATACATCTCGATAGTTTGAGCTGTTGTTTAAAGAAAATCAAAACTTGAAGTGAAAGTTTTTGGTTAGTAAGAAATTCGGAAAATGAAATGAATTTTAATCAAAGTTTTAGAAACTTAAAAAGTTTAGAGGCTAAAATATTCATAATGTTTTTAATAAAAAGGTGAACTTTAAAAATAATTAAACATTTCAAATCTCTGTTAAGAAGAATAGATTTAATAATGGATTTAATGCTTTCACGATGATTCATTTTGATTTCGTGTGAAAAACTACGAAATTTTGCCGACATTCAGTGAAAAATGCAGTTACAAATTTCTCTGTTAAGAATATTCCGATTTCATCAGCGCCCTATCAAGAGTTCCAATATTCTTAATTAATCTTTATAATATTCTGCTTTAAGAAATTGACCAATATCGTTAGTTCGTTTCTAACAATATTTGTACTTAGATCAAGAATAAATTGCTTTTGGTTGACTCTTTGCTTTTTCTCATTTTTTTTTGGTTACATATTTGCTTCTAAAGAGCCGGAAAGGAGGTAGCTGAAAATCTAATTCCATATTTGTAAGCCGTTTTGGGTTCTGATTTTGGTACCATGAACTAGGCTTCGAAGTTATAATTGATCAGTTTCAAAATGAACTCTCCAATTAATTATAGATACAATTTTTTGTTTGTTCATGAAAGTATACAAAAATTGTTTATTGGTTCCATTTATTTGTTATACGTAGTCAAATATTTATCAAATGTTTGTTAAGAAAGTAGATTTCATTAATATCTTAAATTTTTTGTTTAGTATTGGAAAACTATTTGCTAAAACCATTACCTGAAAATAAAATGCTCCTAAATTCTAGAAAAAATATCCTTCTCTATCATCTTGGCTGTTTTGCAAGGTGGCGAAGAAAGGTCTTTTTGAGGTGGGACAATTAAATTTCTCAAAAGGTTCAATCCAGCCTGTAGTTTTCTGTCCCACTGGCTCAAACAACGTATTCCAAATAGAGTTGGCAGCTGATTTTAATTAATATGAAACAATAAAGTTAAGTTTTCTGCACTATGTAAATTGGACTACATTATACTGGTCTTGCATTTGAATTTTTTAAATTCCCAATCAAAGATATACAAATTAAATTTTGAAAATAGTGTGACACTGCTCGTTTATATAAATTTGGTTTGTCCAACTTACTCCGCTTAATTTAATTTATCAGAGTTGGTAATATTCATTAGAATTTTGGAAATAACTCACCTCGGGCATATCCCTTTTGAGTGACGTGCAAGCAATCAGCTGCTAGGTAAGACAAATCGGACTTACCATCCTCTTTGGTCGGGAATTTTAAATTTATAGTGAAAGGCTGAACCACAACTGCAAAGTCCTTTCTTTGAAATTCGGGGTGGTTTGCAATTTCTCCCTCTAATAACTGAAATCTGCAAAAATAGATATTTAGATAAAAAAAGAGATATTGCGGAAGTGAATACGAATATGAAATTGTATTAATAAATGAAGATAACTAACACATAATTCGAATTAAATTTGGTTCCTGTCTAAATAGATACATTTTTGAAGTAACGGCTACAAATAAATGCAGATAATAGAAAGACTTTTTACCAACTTTGTCATAATATCGAAAAATTCTGATCTTTGTGAATTCCACTTTCTTCCAAAGATGCAGGGGCATGCAAAGCTGAGTATAATAGGACAACGCGGTCTTCTTCCAGTAACTGTGTACAAATCCTTTATATGAGGAGGAGGAGATATAGAAACAAAAGTTCGAGGCAGGTTGTCGCGAAGAATTCTTAATGCCGTTGTAAGATAGCTTTTATGATTGCTTAGTGTCAGCCAGGCATCTGGTAAATAACATATATCAGAGCAAAAATCGTTGGCTCCTATCATTATTGAGATGAACTGAAAGAAATATTAGAGTTAAAAATAACCTATAGTTTCAGGTGGAATCCGGACCACCAGTCTTAGTAAAAGCACACAAAAAACATTTCCATTGATACCGGTTCAGGTATCGAGCATTCGTCGAATCAAAAATAAAAATTGAACTAGGTGGCTTCCACGCCACACCCAAACAAAAGTGACCTTTATATTATTGGTTTCTGCTTTAACTTTGGCTACTTATTTTTCAGAATATAATAGATAGTGCAAATTTAAGAGTTACAGTCTATTAAAGCAGCTCCTTTATGGTTTTTTTTTTGTTTTTAAACAAAAACTGGGATTTTTTAAAAGCTTTATTCCCCAAAATGCCTACCCCGATTTTCATTATACTTCTTTATTTTTCACTTTAAAATATCCTTAATATATAAAACCTATGTGTCTCATATGTACAAATTTCTTTTAAAAAAAGTTTTGTGTCGAAAAATAATTTTAAAAAAATTGTTGCTTGAATTTTTATTTTAACTATGTTCTTAGAAATTTTTCCTCAAGTCACAAAAGTAAGTTTAAAATATCTTTCTATTGCAAAAAAAAAGTTTTTGATTAGTTATGTCGGTTTTATGTTGATTTTATAGATTTTCGGTATTATCCATATGAAAATGCTAAAATTATTTGAAAGGTTTTGAGCCAAAAGAAAAAAATGGCTTGATTAGCATCCGAAAAAAGTACCAACAAATGTTGCAATTTGTTAATATGAAAACGCGAAAAAAATTTCAAAAAGAGAAAATTTGGTGACTTCGAATTTAAAAATGTTGGATAAAAGATAATTCCAAAAATAACAAGTTAGGCATTATAATATATCCGACACTGGAAAATTTTCGAATGGTGAAATTCCTAAATCTAAACAATTAAAGAACTGTTTTATCAATACATAATAAAATATAAATAAAACAATAAGTAAAATGAAAAATAAACAAATACAGGTATTTTATTTTGCTTATTTCATTATTTAATACTTTCCAAATTGCTTAGATTCGGACATTTCTTTGTTTCGGCAATTTTACAGTATCGAGTATTTCATAATGTTGACACTTTTATTTCGAGAATTTCTAAAGGTAATATCAGCAATCTTCTAATTTTATGAATTTTTTTATTTCAAATAAATTTTTTTTAGAATTCTCCACTCTCTGGAATTTTATTTTTTGAGATTTTTTAGTCATCTCTTGATATCTTCTGTTATTTTTTTGAATTTCCGAATTCATATATAATTTTCGATTGGTTAAAAAAGAATAGGTAATTATTTGATTGTTTTTTTGCATGTGAACACTAATAAAATTAAGATTTTTTTTAATTTATAATTTTTTTGAAAATCTAAGAAAAGCATATTTCTTTATTTAATTAAATTCTCTATTTTTTGGAAAATCTTGAACATGGCGAACCTAAAATTTTTATTAAACTTGAATTGAAGAATAATGAAAATGTTTTTCTATCATGGAAAAATATTTTTCCGTGATTTTGAAATTTTGGGATTTTTATTTTTTTGCGATTTTGTAACGCTTTCAACAACACGGAGTTTTTTGCTATAAAAACGAAATGATAACTAGTTAATTTGATCCAAGATGAAGAAATGTAATGTGCAAGATATACAACTTTGTCCAAAAAAATGCGCATTTAACTGAATCAAAGAAAAGCTTGTTTCGCAATAGTGAATGATAAAATAACTGTTTGTGCATATTTTCCCATAGAATTAATGTTTCGTAAATAAACTTATAAAACAAAAAAAAATAATTGTGATCAATTTAGTATAGCCTTGAATCATTTCAATGCTCATTAAATAGTGATAATATAAAAATTGTATACAATTTATTTATAAAATCAATATATTAAATTAACAATTTTATTTTGCGATAGAAAGATTTTGAAATTTATTTTTGACACTGAAGGATAAAAAAATTAATTAAATAAGGAGAAAATATTATTTAAAACAAAAGTTATAATTTTTTCTTTCGCATAAAATGTTGTTTGGAAAGAATTTACGTAAAGCTCATATGACTTATCATTTTTTCTCTACAAAGATATTTTGCAATAGAAAGATTTCAAAAACTTATTTTCGAAACTTTAAGGGCATGTGATACTTAGAAAATTGTCGATTTTACCAGTTTTAGGTTCCCCCGGCTTTTTTTCTAGAATAATAAATATTTTGTCTCAAAAATTTGGCAAATGATAGCGAACATGCCAACGGATGTCCCCACACACTTTTTTGTAGGTTAATTCAAAAAAGTTGTAATTTAGCAAAATGTGATTAATTTGCATAGCGCTTAGGAAATAGTATCGATTTTTTCAGTGTTAGATTCCCCCGGCTTTTTTCCTAGGATAAGAAATATTTTGCCTTCAAAATCTGGGAAATGATAGCAAACATGCTAACGGAAGTCCCCACACACTTTTTTTTTGTGTTTTTTTATCAAAAAATTTTTGAAGTTACTAGTAACGTATACGTGTATATTTCGAGGTTACCCGACCGTTACTTCCAAACTAAACAATATTTTTGGCCGAAAACTTTAGACTTACAAATAAACCTCAAAATAATGCATATGCATAAAATTTTTATTTAGCACAGTACATTTTTTTGTTATTATCCCTCAAAAAAGAGTCCAGGGACGTCCGTTATGCTATTTTATAGCATCTCCGAATTCAGTTTTTAAAAATTTTCATTTTTGTGGAAAAAAGCCGGGGAAACTGTAAGTATCACATGCCCTTTAGTAAATTTTTTAATTAGATAGTAAAAAAATGACAATTTAAGTAAAAATTAAAAAAAATTCTTTTTTCACACATTTTTTGTTGGAAGAAATGATGTAAAGCACAAAGGTTTTATAATTTGTTCTCTAAAAGGTCATTTTAGAGTAGAAAAGAAAGAAATATAAAGAAATTTAGGGAAGGTATTATTTTTTGGAAATCAAGTTTTAAAAAAATCATAATTATTTGTTTACAAAAACTAAAAATAACTATTAAAAATCTGTTATAATCAATTGGAACTAGAAAATTCTGATTAAACAGTTTTAGTTAATTAGATTAAATTATTGTTTTAGAGACTCAAAAAGTTTTAAAAAATTCACAATAACTTTAAATAGTAAAAATAGGGTTGTTTCCAAAGTCAGATATAACTTTTCCAAAATGGATCTTATATTTATAAAATTCTAATTATAAACACGCCCATAAAATATTTTTTACATATTGTTTACTGTTTTTAATTTAATGTTGAAATATGCATTTTTTATCACGATGTCGATTGGAGGGCCCCTTTGACGTCAAAAGGGTAGGATTTTCCATCAATCACAGCTCACGTCTCAGTGATTCTTAAATATCTTTTTTTGTGCCGATGTTCTGTTTTGGTTATGTGCACATCGAAAATACAAGTAGCAAAATATTATTTTAAAAAAATGTCAATGGAGGGTTTTGTAAAAACTAATAGAGAAAATCTACCAAATATATATATTTGGTATGTAGAAAGAATTCATTGAAAAATTACTTTAATGTAGTCATGTTTACTGAACAATTCGTAAATCATCAGTTTCGCATCGTCACATTAATAGATAATTATGAGGACCTCTGAGTCACGTGGCACCCACGTA
Organism: Belonocnema kinseyi; assembly: GCF_010883055.1. Classification (NCBI taxonomy): domain Eukaryota; kingdom Metazoa; phylum Arthropoda; class Insecta; order Hymenoptera; family Cynipidae; genus Belonocnema; species Belonocnema kinseyi. The sequence goes on along the minus strand of NC_046659.1, from coordinate 122,358,804 downwards.
ACACCAATTTGAATAAGAGTTTTACCGTCTTCAATTTTTAATAATTTTTTCTGTTGAACAACACAAAACAAAAAAAATATAACGCACCTTCGATTCAGATTAAAATTATGTATTAAAAAATTATTTTATCTAAAATTGCGAAACGACCCTATAATTGTTAAAAAATAACTAACCTTCCAATGTTTTTCTACATCAACTCTAGAATCGGTTTTGATTCTTTCTACTAGTCTTTCGGCCATAAGCGGCAAATCTGAAGACGTAGCTCCAGTCGTTCCAAGATTGAATTCAGATTTTTCTTCGAATGCGAAGGAATCCGATTTAGCGTAGCCTATCAGCTCTGGATTGAATTCCTAAAATGTTGACTTGAAAAATGTAGTGAAATATAATTTACGGATTTTTCTCTTTAAAAAATCAATGATATGAGAACTTGATTGAAAAGTATAAATTAATTAAACTTAAATTTTTACACCTTGAGTATATTCGGAATCGTAAGGTATTCTCGCCATGAACCTTCGCCTCCTCCAAGATAGGAAACACCTCGATATTCAACCGATAAATGATAAAGATTAGTCGATAATGCACCAAATCCGGCTATTAAAGAATCCCCCATTGCAGCAACTATATCGATGTCACCAGGTTTTAATTTATGAACACTAGTTGGTACCCTTGAAGACTTGCCAGCTGATAAAATTAAAAAATTACATTAATAAGTAAAAATTATTGCACTACACCTTGGACTTAAGAAGTCCGGATTTACGATGTTTCGAGAATTATTGTCTCGCGGGACCGATAGTGAGACGGTGCTCACGGCCCTGACTGTTTAAGTTTGATTTCCCCCGCTTCAAGATCAAGGGCACTATAAGCGATGCTCAACACCGGCCTTAAATCCAATTTCAAGTGCATGTTAAAGTTTTAGCAGAATACCTTTGACATCACAGGGAAAAGGCACATATTCAGGAACACGATCTTGAACTATATGTTTTTCTCTAGCTGTTTGGCGAACTCTTTCTGTTTTACCAGTCTTTTCTATTTGAAAAAGTTATTATTATTTTAGGATATTAACCTGACTAGATTTAATTTAATATCATTCATTAGTATGTAGGAAATCAATTTTGTTAAAGATACACTCCTGTCGGAAATTAGCTTCAGGGCTACAAAAACTACAGTTCAATTAGATTTAATTATTTTAATTATTTTAAAGATTTTATTCATTTAAGTATTAATTAAATTGACACGTAAGAAAGCTAATGAAAGTTTGCAATAAATGACCCCTAGTAGAGATATTTTTTACCTTCTAAAGAGAATATACACTAGGGTCGTCTAAAAATTCGACTTTCGATTTTTTATGATCGACCCCTTAGCCCCCAATTTGTTGATTTTTCGGAAAAAGAAATTCCTTATTTTTTCAAATGGGCTATTAAATGGAAAAAGCTCCTTTTGCAAAAAATTGAAAAACAAAGTCGTTGTTATTAACTTTTTGTAAATTAAAGTTTAGTCACCCTTCAAGGAATATTCAAGGAATTATTTCCGCCAAATAAACTTTAGTTTTTACACCTCATGCTAAGGACGGTATTGTTTGCAATTTTCTCCAACTTAATTATTTTTATAACTCAGAAGTATTCAAGTATTTCTAACTGCCATTTTTAAAAATAATTATTACTTCTTTAAATAATTTTTCATTGCCTATAATCGTGAAAAGTTATTATTTGTTTGAAAAAATGACACTGATGATGAATTTGAAGAATAATAATTGATTTTTAACATATTTGGTAATATTTAAACAATTTTCATTCGTTTAAACGTTTTCCTCCTGGAAATCATAGAAAGTTATTATTTTTTATGATTAATAAACAGTTAACGATTTTTAAAAAAAGTTTTCTTTGTTTAAGATTTTTTTAAATTGTTTAAATACTTTTAATTTGTTTAAACAATTTATATAATAATTTTTTTGAATCTGCGACTATTACGCTTATTGATCAGTATTTTCTTTAATCAATTAAATCTATCTGTAAAAATTACTATCAATACCGTAATTAAAAAAATGGATTATTGTTAAAAAATTATGTTATAAGTTCTGCAATAAAAAAATGATGAATAATAAGCTATATAGTGGTAAGAGATACGAAAGAAAAAATATTTATAGGGAAAAAAGTAAAAAACATTGTTTAAGTAATTGAAAAATTGTTGAAGTAAATAACAAATATCTCAAAGAAGAAACATTCTTAAAATTCATTAACTGTATTATTTATCCCGAAAAAATAATAACTTTTCACGATTTACATACGGAAAAAAATTGTTCAAAGAAATAATCATTGTATAAAAAACGCAAAATTAGATAGAACATATTTGGTAACTTGTCACTTATCGAATTAAAATAATTCATCTTGAGAAAATTCCAAAAAATACCATTTTAGCATTAATTGGACATAAAACTGCTATTTTGTATTTTTTGGGCCATTTTCTGGGCATAATACAAAGGGGTTAAGGGGATTAAAATTAATTCTTTTAATGTAATCAACTGTTAATAAAAATGTCTTTACTTTTATTTAGATCCATTGATAATGATCCACTATTGTTATTGTTATTATCAATCTTATAAACAATTTTTTTTCGTTTGATGTATTAGTAAATTAAAAGATACGTTTTTCTTGTGAAGTATACTAAGAATTACTTATCAATAATTCCTTGCTATCAGTTGATACGAATTGATAATTTGTTAAAGAAACTTAATGTGTTCTTAAAATACTATATTATAAACAGTGTACGGATAAATTATTTGAAATATTAATAATAATGATAGAGAATTTGTCAGAAAATTATATAAAAAAAAGTAAAAAGATTTCCGCATTTGATAATTACGTTTGTTTAAGTAAAATGTTGGCGATTCACAGCCAGAAGTAATTGCTCAATAGTTGGCTCCTAATTCCGTAAAAAAGTAGAGTTTTATTTATAAATACACAACATGATAAAAAAATTGTTTATACCATTGCTGTTAATAATAATAATGGTTTATTGTTATCAAAATGTCCTTAAAAATTTAGATGTCCATTATTTACAGCAATCTTACCGGCGCCGGCAACATTGTTAGTTGCCGGCTGTTTTCCTCATCCCTTTTTTTACATTTTTTTTAAATCGTATACTGTCGTATGTTGATGCGCTGATTACAAACCTGGACATGAAAACGCCTGGAAATATAATTTTCAGTGGTAAAACTAAGAAAAATACGTTTTTTTTTTAGGAAGTTTATGCAAACTATCTGTAACGGCAAAAAGCATATTTAAAGCATACGAAAGGGACTTTTGCGCATTTTAGAGTGAGGCCATGTAATTGAGGAGTTTAAAAAAAATAGTTTTTGGCTTTTGATGCTTTAACGAAACGTTTTATGTATAAATCACACTTCATCGTCGAGTTGCGCTGAAAATCACCTCGCACACAAATATCGAATCGTATTTTATACCTCGAGAGCTGAAAAAAATCATACAAAGTAGTGAATTTTAGGTTAGAGTGGTATTCTATAATTTTTTATGCTAATTATGAGAGTTACTCGCAATTTGAATGAATAATCGTTATGTTTAACGAAGTACCTAATACCCACGCCGAAAATTCTTGGTCTACGCTCAACGTATTTTCATAAAAATGCACATTATTTTTCTTTCTACAAACATGATTTTTATCAGTTTTCACATTGAAAAATATATTTTCGGGTATTTGCATAACTGTATACGTAATTCGTTTTTATTTCGTATTTTGCTCTTGGCGAATAGGAGCCAGCCACCAACAATCTTGCCGGCGCCGGCAATGTAGACTCCACCTAAATTTAATTTCTAAGTAATATATTATCGATTCCGTATAAAAACTTAATCTCTTCCATTATGAATATTTTATATGGATAATTGTTTAGATATTTTGTTTATTACATATTAAATAGTTAATTAAATTTCATTAATTCAATTTTCCCATAAAACTCACCTCAAACCTGAGGTGTAATTTGAAAAGAAAACTCGGAATCCATACTCTTTTTACATAAAATGGCGTGTGTACCGTAAAAGCGAAGTCTTTCTATGGTCAGGACCGTAAAAAAACTATTTTGCTGTCTTGGTGTTAGCCGTGTAGATAATTTTCGACGGCGGTGCATATTTTAAAACTGACAATTTGAAATTAGTATAAACACTTATTTTCCAAGGTCACTGATATGTCCACTGCTTACCGAAAATATCTTCTCTCAGAAGTTTGGTTGTTTGAAGTAATCGAATATTTTGAGACGAATCGAGGAAGGTCTTCTGTGAATTTATGGTTGTACACAGAACTGAAATAAAGTTTAGTAGGCACACAAACTTCATGGCAAATTAAAATTATTTTTAAGAGTTACGGGTTTAGAAATTCACAATTCACAAAGTTCGAAGCGTTTGAAACGTAAGGTGTCTCTGATTCTTCTGATGACAGGGTGAAAACTGGTTATGATGATCCTAGGTTGATTGTTGAGAAGATTTTGTATTCCCTGTGATCAGTTGTAAGGACGGAGAAGGTAGATGCATTGAACAATAATAAACCTTGCTTGCTGCTCTGCGACTGTCTCGAGGTCATAGAATGAATCAAACATGAGAATCGAGATCAAAATAGAATTACTTATTTGGGTAAAAACGTACCTAATTAGGGTTTTTATAAATAAATATAACGTATTATGCACCAGAGTCCTGAATTGTAGGATCATAATACATAAAAACATAAAATCATAAAGGTATCAAAGTTAAAGAATAATACCATAAAATTAAATTCTCGATTAAAGTAGAGTCGAATATCTGTTAATTCACGCTGTTCCTCACAAGCGTTCACCTACCCTTTTTTCAAATTTAAACGATTGATTCCTTCAGAGTTTCTTTTTTCCCGAGAGCTTTTACACGATGATGTTGCATTTTATTGATCATAGGTAAAATATAGTTGTATATAAGATACTTATGGTCTGCAAAGAGAGACGTTTACGACTCTTGTCTGAAAAAAACCGGCAGCATAGCGGGAAGGAGCAGTACGTGGGTACTCACCTGCGGAGATTACGCAATATTATTCATTCCGTTGGGAAACGGTTCAGGACAACACTGTGGCTAAACCGAGAGTCGGGTGTACCTAGTAGTGCGATTATCAAAAACCGGTGCTAATTATTTAAGGGGGGGGGGGGGGCATCTTTGAGGCCCTCTACTAAGTGACATGAACGTACGAATCTTTAGTCGACTAGTGTATTAAATTTGGCCAAAAACTTGGCCATTCATGCTCAGAAACCAAATACTCAAATCAAAGAGTGGTTCAGTTAGGCGATTCAAAAGTGGTCTTACTACACTGAAAAACTGACCCTTGTCAGATGGTAAGCAAAAAGTGTTACCAAGATGTTCTGAAACGATTACGTGATAACTGACGCAGTAAGAAGGAAACCGCCTGATTTGTGGAAAAGTGGCAGCAGGATCGTTCACTACGACAATATAGCTGCAAATTCAGTGCAATTCATTCAGAAATTTCTGGTGAGAGGAGGGCTGTATGAGAGCTGCTGAAGTTGTGTAAGGATTACTTTGAAGGGGATATCAGTGCTATTGAATATAATTACCTCTTTCTTCTGGTACACTAGAAGGTCATATACTCATCGGTGAGACATCGGATTGAATGGACTCAATGTTGAATTTGGGCAAATTGATTTTTTTGAACATCAAATCCAAAACGTTTTATTGGATTTTAATCCAACTTGGAGGTATGGTAGATAATATTTTGTGATTTAAAATTATAATAGAGTAAACAAAGTTCTCAAAATATTCAGACAATAATTTCGTATTAATAATTATAAAAAATGAGATTATACAATAATAATTCGAAAAATAACTTTTGTTATTAAGAAATCATTTTTTGAATTTTTTCGGCTGTTGTTTATAATTTGGATTCTCTGAGATTATCTCAAGCCTTTGTATTTTATATTTTAAGGGGAGTCCAAACAGATTTTCTGTCACTGTTATAAAATAGTCAGCGTCGGATTAACATTTTTCGGGGCCTGGGGCTAAACCTCGAAGGGGCACTCTTAAGGGCAGAGAAAATCCCAATTTTGCTGTAATTTATGTAATTTTCTGGGGTCAGGGGCCCCCTGGTGCCTGGGGCATTAGCCTCACCGTGCCCCTTGGTAAATCCGGCGCTGAAAAGAGTATATTATGCAATTAGGAGTAGAAGAGGGATTTTCTCGACAAGTGTATGTTTTTAGTACGAAGCATGATTTATGGCTATTTCACAGGTAAATATAGTGGCTTACCATGAATCCAATCCAAATAAATTTTTTTTATAAATTTGTCGAAATTTGTGGAAATTTATGGCAATTTTACAGATAAATATGGTAACTTATCACAAATTATTCAAAATTCGATTTTAAACATTTTGATAAATTTCCTGAAATTTATCAATTTGTTTGTAATTTATAATAATATTGATATTATGGTAATATTCCAGGTAATTTATGGTACTTTTAAAGGTAATTTATGATAATCTTAGATAGATTATCAAAAATTTTATCTAAAAATTTCTATACATTTTCCGACATTTTTGGTAATTTAGGGTAATTTCATCAGTTATATATGGTAAATCTCTATAAATTACTGCAAAATTTTATTATCTGCAACCAAAATTTCCTTGCAGTTTTTACAGTGAATTGACTGATTCTCGTAAAATACGTGCTCATAGATGTTTAATTTTCATTGTTCACTTTTGACGTAACATTTCACTCCCTAGGGAATAAAAAGTATTTTTAAGCACTTTTTACTCCTAAGAGAGTAAAAAGTAGAGCTTTAGCCCCGCTTCATAGACGTCGATAAGGGCTGAAATCCTGCATGTGTCATATAAATTCTGTTGAAATGTTACATGTTTTTCAGATGAATATTATTTTCTTGACAATTAGGTGACCGACCGTCGTACTTTTGTCTCGGAGGAAGAAGTGAGTGATAGCGATGTGATGGACGGGTAGCAAGGGAAAGTATGGAATGGGGAAATAGGCGAAGTGTGTGGAGGAAAAGTAGAGGGGAGAGGAAGTAGGAAAAATTTGATGGGAAGCAGGAGAACAGAAGTGACGGGAAGGACGAGGAAAGGAGGCGAGTTAAAGAGAATTAAAAGAGGGGGAAGTAAGCGAAGGGAAGAGGAGTTTGGGTGGAAAAGTATGGGAGGGTGAATCTTAAATTTCCTAATTAACGCCTGAATAGCCTACTAAACCCTCTTCTTGCTCTTTTTTGCGATTACTTTGACATTTTTTTTACATCAAAGAATAGTTATAGAAGTAATTATAGTTATAATTTTCGTTTAGATATTTTTGGTAGAAGAAAATAAGGGCTTTTAATGACTTTTGTAATTAGAGTTTCTGTGCACATGTGACTGAAAAATACATCATAGTAGAATTTATAGTAGACTGGAGAGTTGTAGGTTCAATTAGGCCAAAGTCTCGTGACCACATAATATTCGAGGAAGAGAAACAATGGGACCATACACAATTTGCACGATACATTATGCGCTGAGTGTATTGAAAATCGATTGTGGGAAGCAAATCTGTTTTATCTTTTGAATGCCCACCTTTGAATGGATTACGGAAAGCCAACTAGTTTCTGTATTCAAATGTATAATTCTACGCGACTGTACATTTCCATTCATTATGATTATTCATTTCTGTTTATGCTGTTTATTTAATTCTTATAATTTTTCCATCTGATTTATAGTTAAAAGTACACGGAAAAAAATATTTTCTTACAAATTCCATGCATAATCTTTCGTATTCAAGAAAATGATCTCTCATCATATGAAAAGCTTATAACTTTTCAACAAAGTTAACAAAAACGTGATACAGTTTGTTTTGGAAATAATTGAAAATTTAGAATGTGACCGCTTTATTACATTTTCATTCATGAAAGTGTCTTTACGTTCCGGCACTCACAGAATCCGAAAATCATACAATTTTATCGGTGTCTTTCCGCCTGTATGTCTGCATATATGCCTGTATGTCTGTATGCATGGCTACCTGAATGTTGTAGCCACGCTAACTTTTGAAGGATTTGTCCAATCAAGTCAGCCTTTGATACACTTCTTAAAGTTCCAAAAATGAAGGTTAAGTTTGTTAATCAGATATTTCCAACCAAAATTAAAAAAAGTAGAGCATTTTCAAAATTTGAAATTTTTTTTTTTAATTTAGAAATTGTTGTCAAAGTTTCTGGTACGCGTCAAAAAGACTTGCAAATTATCCTTATGAAAATTTTAAATTCGATTAAACTTAAAAAAGTTATATGCCTTTCAACATTTTGAAAATTTAAAAAAAAAAAATAATGTTTAATAGGTGAAGGAATATCAATCCAAATTTGTAATAGGCATAAAATATATGTTTTTCGAAACTATTATCATGAAATCTCTTAATTAGACAAATGTTCCAAAAGTTGGAACACAAATTATCGAGCGCTAAGCGCGAGTTTCGTGTTGAGAATGTAATCGTCAAAGCCGTAGGTGCTTTGAGAAACTTTTTTTAAAACAAATCGAAAAAAGTCTCAGTTACAATTTATGGCTGTAATTCCTCTGGTGTTTAAATCACAGTTTTTGATTTAATTTATAGTATTTACGATACTTGAAAAAATGTAGTTAAAGTGTATGCATTAAACGTACGAAAACGAGCGAACTCTACAAAGAACTACCTAACCTTATAATTATAACCAACATATGAACCAACTGAGCTTGCGAAATGCTTGGATCATTATTAAAAATATCAGCCACGTATGTTAAAGCAACATCGGATAAAAAGTATTTGTTTTACTAAAATGAAAGAATAATTTCTTATAATAATTATTACAGAAGAAAATTATTTGGATCAGAAAAAGTTCAACAATATTCTGAGTAAATCATTCAAGAGTTTGTAAGTTCAAATTTTATGAGCTTTGAAACTCGTATTTGGATAGCGAGCAAAAATCTATTTAAAAATAAAAAAAATGGAAAAAAATTTTCTCTCGAGATATGGGGAGGCTGAGTAAGAATAAAAAAGTTTTTATACAAAAAATGCATCTGTTCCGCAAAAATAAAGATTTAGTGTGTCGTAATGGCATCGTAACAGCCGATTTATTGCTATAAAGTCTACAAAAAGAAGAAAGGTCCTTATTTATTTATCAATAAACGATAATAATTTTAAGAAATATAGTTTCTGATCGTAAAGAAAAAAATTTACTTGCAGAAAGTCTGATAAAAGTGGCTTTTTGTAAAAAATTAGGGTTCAAGATATTAAGTTGGAATTTGATAGAGACTTTGATGCTGAGAAAAAGGCAAATAATTTCTTTCCAGAGACTTTTCTTTAAAAAAGAAGTATATTATTATGCTACTGTATTTCAAGACTTAAAAAAAAGAAATATGATCGAGAAAAGGTTTTAAAAAAAGGTAAGAGGCCTTTCAACACAACGTGTTTGATTTTCTACATTTTTTATGCAAAGAGCCCATATCTGTGTAAGTTCAAAAGTTGTAACGATATAAAGACAAATATGATTGTTTTTGGAAAAACTCTAAAAATTAAAATACTCAATAACTCCGTCTAATTTTTTTCTTATCAAAACGGTAAAATATGTTTGTTGAAAAACAACATATGGCATAATCATCACTGATGTATTTCGGAAGCAATTTTTTTCTAAAAGTAAAGATTTTCTATCTTTTTTCTTGAAAATACAACAATAATGTTGAATTTTTTTTATAAGCGAAATTTCTTTAATAGCTCATAAAAATTGATAACGAATCAATCTAGTTAATGATTTGTTTTTCCAGTGTTACATGTTGCGTTAAAAGTTGAAGAATGCTAAAGAAAAAAGCCTGAACCCTGAAAAAAATTCAGCACCAATAAATCTTTCTGCAAATTTGTACAATTTATTTCTGCGCCTTTTTATTCGTAACATTCCTGCTTCTTAAAGCTTTTCTGCAGTTTTCCTCAGAAAATTGATCGTATCCTCTCTATCGGAAGAGATTAAGTGCTTATTCAAAGTGTAGCTTGATGCTTTTTCTTGTAAAGCTGACTCGTTTTCTTTGCCTCTTTTTTTTAAATATGAATGCTCGTTTCTAAAGCATATAAGGAGAGAGACAGAGAGTGAGTGAGTGTGTGAGAGAGAGAGAGAGAGAGCAGAAACGTCTCTTGTTTCTATTTGCTCATACATTTTGTCGCGCACCAGTGAAACTAAGTGAGACGTGCCAAACGGGGGCGGAAGTCTGAAAAATGTGAAAACCGCTCGAAAATGAAATGCGAACTTTTATGAAACATTAAATTTACGAGAAGTACCTGACCTCCTCTCCAGCAATTTTTTTTTGCTCAAGAGTATGTATGATATCTTTCGACTTAATATTTATATTTATGGATTCAAATAAATAAGGTAGAATCATTTGATGTTGAATCGAATAAAACACAAGTATTAAAGATGAACATGAAACATTTTTTTTCTATTCATATTATTTATGATATACTCAACTCCTGATACAAGGTCCTTTTGGGACATGGCTTGCCTTGGCCTCAATCCGAAATCGGGGGCGACAAAACGTAAAAAGGCAGGGCAGTGTGTTTTATTTCTGTTGGATGTGGACGCATGACGCAACATAATGCAACTAAAGCGCTGAGAGTGCATATCTTTGGATTTTAAAGGTCTTAAGATATTTTTAAATGTTGCAAGGTGTTCAAAAGATTTCAAATATTAGTAATACGATAATAATATCAACATAAAATAATTTAAAAGATTCTTAGGATTTTTTGATATATCGTAAGGTATTTAAAAAGATTCCAAGGAGTTATATTTATATTTTTTTTACATTCTCATCAGAGAATCAACGTTTTTAGACCCCTGAATCCAAAAAACAGGTTTTTACGAATGTGTCTGTCTGTCGGTCATTATGTTTCTTCGTCGATCGTTTTTGTGTTAGCACGATAACTTTCGAAAGAATTGTCAGGTTGGATTTTCGTTTAGTAAACTTTTTTAGTATCTTAAAATGAAGATCAAGTTCGTTAGCTAGCCTTTTAGGATAAAAACTTATAAAGTGGGCGCATTTTGAATATTTGTTATATTACTTTTTTCAAGATTCAAAAATTTTCTGTACGGATATTCATAGTATTGAAAAAGGCAAACAATTGATCCTAATGGCTTTTATTTTGATAAAACCAAAATTCACCAGAGTTAAAGCATTTACAAAATTCCAAAAAACACTTGAAAATTAACATTTTGAGCCACATAACGCACGATATACAAATTATATTTTTAGTTGAAAATGTCATAATTTGGTTGAAAACTCAACTTTATGTTGAAATTTAACTTTTTTTAAAAATTAAATTCATTGTTGAAAATTCATATTTTGATGTCGAAAAATCAACAGAAATGTTTCTTGAATTCACATTCAACTATTTTTTTGATAGTTCGTCTTTTTGGTTCAAAAATTCATGTAACAGAAAAAACAAGATAAACTTTACATGATGTCCGACGAAAGATTCGCTTCAACAAAAATTAACTTTAGAGAATAAACTTTAACCAAATATTGATTAAACTTTCTTTTGTTTTTCCATGAAAACGCATGTGTTTTGAAAAACGCGAAGTAGTTTGAATGAAACTTTATAAAAAATTTCCTGCAACAAATTTTATCATTAATTTATTTTGTGCTATTTTGCTAAAAATTTAATCTTTTTTGGATAATACTGCAACGTTTTGTTTGAAAATTAAACATCTTTAGTTATGGCAGAGAGAAATAGAGAGTCACAATGCATTAGAAATATCAGTTGAAAGAAACATGGCGCCCCCTACTTGCCCGTATGCCCGTGATGGCCATTTGATTG
>NC_046659.1:122332279-122346874 GCF_010883055.1 Belonocnema kinseyi | reverse complement strand
TTTTTAGGTAGAAAATGAACTATTTTATTCCAAATGAGCTTTTTTTATTAAAGATTAATTTACATCTAATATTGATGAATAGCATTTACTACGATTTTTTAGGTCACGTTGATGATAATCATATTCTTTAAATAATGAACTTTGCATTTTTACATCACAATTTTGATAAATCAATTTAGTAAAACTTTTGAACGCGAATTGTAATAATCAACAATCACCTTATATGTTGAAAAACATATGTAATAAGCTTGTTGCCACTTGTTAAACTCTACCCTGAAAATCTATTTAAGTCTCCCCAACATTAGTTCATGCGTTCAATGTCATAAAAATTCAACTCTGGTTAAAAATTTAAATATTTTGTTGAAAATCTTTTCTTTTTGTTTTAAGATATCCACCACTACGTTTTCATTGTGAATTCTTTTTTTTAATGCAATTCTTTTTGGTTAAAGACTAATCTTTTTTGTTTGAAAATTTGGCCATTCAGTTTCAAATTTATATTTGTAGGTTGAAAATTTAACTATTTGGTTAAAAGTTAAAATATTCGGTTTCAAATGCAAATCTTTCATTAAAAAGCCAAATTTTTAACAAAACCGTTTAGACTGAAAATGAAAAAGTTTAATTTTCAGTTTTAAAAAATTAACGAATTTGCAATCAGATAGTTAATTTTTCATCCAAAAATATAACATTTTAACAAAATGGGTAAACTTTTAAATAAGTAGATAAATTTTCAACCAAAAACTAAAAAATATGATTACTATATTTTAAAACTACAACAGCTGAATTGAATAAAAACATTCATTTCAAGAAAATTTTTACATTTGTAACCAGAGATACATTTTTAACTAAAATAATGAATCTAAAACCAAGAAACAATTTTAGTCAAGACATAAAAAAATACATCTGTCTGTTTTGATACAGTATTTAGAAATTCATAATTTTGTTGAAAATTCGTTATTTTGGGTAGAAAAATAAAGTTCTTAATTAAAATATCATCTTTCTTTCGAGGATCCTATTATTACATGAAAAATTCGTTTTTTGGTGAAAAACTAATTTTTTTAAGAGAAAAGTTGATTATATCATTTTTGATAGAAAAATGATATTTAAAAAAACTTGATCTTTTTTTGTTAAAAATATAATTTTTTTAACCGTCTTTTTAAACTGTGAAATTAATCTTTGCGGTTGAAAACTCATCTTCTTCATTGAGGGTTCAATTATTATTTTTTTGAAAATTCCTTCATAGTTAGTCAAAAATTAATTTATTTAAAATAAAATTGGATTATATCATTTTTGGTAGAAAATTGATATTTGAAATTAAAAATTTATCTTTTTTAGTTGAAAATTCAACCCTTTTGTTTGAGAATGCACATATATCGATGAAAACTCGTTATTGCGGTAGGAAATTAGTCTTATCGTTTGAAAATTCATCTTTGTGATTAGGAACAAAACCATTAAGTTGCACATTCCGTTTTTTTGTTAAAAATGAAATTCTGTAACTAAAAATTTAACTCTCCCACTTTCGGTAAAAAATTGAAATTTTGAATTACAAATTGATATTTTTGTGTTGAAAAATCAATTATTGGTTTCAAACATCGTCTTTTTCATATAAAATTAATCTTCTTGGTTGAAAATTCATCTGTTTGTTTGAAACTTCAACTATGTATTAATGCCTTTAAGGAAAATTTTCATTATGTCATTGTTGCTTGAAAACTAATCGTCTTTTGTGGAGAATTAATTTTATGGGTAAAAAATTAATCTGTTTTTTCTTATTTTTAACACCGATGTCCAAATTCGATTTTTTATTGTCTTATATGGGAAGAAAACCGTCTCGCATAATTGACTATAAAAAAAATTTTATCGCTGAGAGATTCTGCTAAATAATGTATAGAATCTGCTTGACTTTAAGTGAATTCTATCTTATTCTAAATACTTTTTATAATACTGTTCTAAGATTGAAAATTAATTTAGTTGAAAACAATTTACATCTGTATAAGGTTTCTTAAAATTTATAATAATAAATTTCGTACAAACAGATCATCTGAAAAATAACAAAAAAGGAATAAAATAATACAAAATTTAATATAATTACATATACGTCACTGAAAAAATCACTTGTTAACAACTTTTTCGACTGAAAATGGTTTCATTAAATAAAAAATTGATGACAAAACTTTTTCGATTACATTGGTATTGTTTTCTCATCAATTGCACTTCTTTAAAATAAAATAATGTTTTAAGATAACTGCAAGATTTATGAACAGTTCTAAATAAAATTAAACAAAATTTAAATTTGAAAATAAGTGATTTTCATTTTTTATTAGTTCACAACTAAGATATTAATAAAAAAATACTGCTTCCAATGGTAAAACTGCGTACTCACAAGATATTGTGTACTTTTCATAGATTTAATAAAATTCTCTGATATAGGACACCATTGTGTCTACTGTTTGGTGTCAAATTTATCTGTTTTAGTTAAAATTTGAAATAATCTGTAGAAAATTTCATTTTTTTATTAAATATTAACTTTTATAAACTAAAAACTGCATTATTCTATTTTTGTTTAAAATTTGATATTTTTTATTGAACCCTGATTTTTTTTGTTAAAAGTGGACTTATTTGTTTGAAAATTTATGTATTTTGTTGAAAATTTGTGTTTTTTGTTAGAAATATAAAACTACTTCCTTGAAAATTCATCTTTTTAATTGAGAATTCAACTATTTTGTTGAAAGTTCCTTTAAAGTTAGTCCAAACTTAATTTATGTAAGATAAAATTGAATTATATCATTTTTGGTAGAGAATTGATATTTGAAGTTAAAAATTTATCTTTTTTAGTTGAAAATTGAGCCCTTTGTTTTGGAAATGCACATATTTCGATGAAAATTCATTATTTCGGTAGGAAATTACTCCTCTTCTTTGAAAATTCATGTTTGTGATTGAGAACAAAACTATTAAGTTGCACATTCCTTTTATTTTTTTGGTAAAAATTAAATTCGCTAACTGAAAATTTAACTATCCCGCTTTTGGTGGAATACTGCAATTTGGAATTAAAAATGGATATTTTTGGTTTGAAAATTCAATTATTTGTTTCAAACATAATCTTTTTTATATAAAATTAATCTTCTTGGTTGAAAATGCATCTGTTTGCTTAAAAGTTCAACTATGTATGTATCATCAAATGCATCTACTTTAGTAAAATTTCAATTAATTTGTTGAAATTTAATTGTTTGTTGTTAAATGTTAATTCTTTTAACTAAAAAGGACTTATCCTATTTCTGGTTTTATATATTCATATTTTTAATTAAAAATTTAACTTTTTTAATTGAAAACGCCACTATTTGTTTAAAAACTAATCTTTTTGATAAGGGTTCAACTATTTTGTTAAAAATTGATTAAAAATTCAACTGCACAATTTCAGGATGAAAAATTATAGTTTTAATTAAAAATTAATTTTTTTATTTGAAAATTCGTTTCTCTGGTAGAAAATTATTTTTCTTTGTTAAAATATTATCTTGTTTATTTAGGATTGAACTATTTTCTTGATTTTTTTGTTTGTTAAAAATTAGTGTCTAAGGAAAATTTTAATTATATCATTGTTGGTTGAAAAGTAATCGTTTCTTTGAAGAGAATTAATGTTATGGGTAAAAAATTAATCTGTTTTTTATTATTTTTAGAATAGATGTCCAAATTCGATTATTTTGTCTTAGATTGGAAAAAATGTCTTGCATAATTTACTATAAAACAATTTTAATCGCTGAGAGATTCTGCCAAATAATGTGTAGAACCTGCCTGATTTTAAGAAAAAACTATTTTATTTTAAATTCTTTTTATAAAATTGTTCTTGCATTGAAAATTAATTTAGTTAATAATTCTATTATTTGTTTTTAGAAAATTTTGTTTAATTAAAAATTAATCGTTGTGATTAAAAGTTCATCTTTTTGGTCAAAACTTTTACTATTTGGTGTCAAGTTCATCTGTTTTAATTAAAACTTCATCTTTTTTGTTAAAAATTATTTTATGGGTGAAAAATTAATTTGTTTTTTATTATTCTTAACATAGATGGCCAAATTCGATTTTTTTGCCTCAGATCGGAAAAAAGCGTCTTGCATAATTTACTATAAAAGAATTTTAATTGCTGAGAGATTCTACTAAATAATGTGTAGAATCTGCCTGGTTATAAGTAAATTCTATTTTATTCTTAATTATTTTTATAATATTGTTCTTGCATTGAAAATTAATTTAGTTGATAATTCTGTTATTTGTTTTTTAAAAATTTTGTTTAATTAAAAATTAATAGTTGTGATTAAAAATTCATCTTTTTTGTCAAAACTTTTACTATTTGGTGTGAAGTTCATCTGTTTTAATTAAAATTTTTAATAACCTGTAGAAAATTTCATTTTTTGGATTGAATATTAACTTTTATGAACTAAAAACTGAATTATTCTATTTTTGTTTAAAATTTGATATTTTTAATTGAAACTTAATCTTTTTTGTTAAAAATTATGTTATGGTTAAAGAATTAATCTGTTTTTTATTATTCTTAACATAGATGTCCAAATTCCATTTTTTTGGTCTTATATCAGAAAAAACGTCTTGCATAATTTACTATAAAAAAATGTTAATCGCTGAAAGATTCTGCTATATAATGTGTAGAAGCTGCCTGAATTTAAGTGAATTCTATCTTATTTGGAATATTTTATAAATTATTGTACTTGGATTGAAAATTAATTTAGTTGAAAATTCTCTTATTTGTTAAAAAAGATTTTTTTAAATCGAAAATTAATCTTTGTGATTGAAATTTCATCTTTTTTGTTCAAACTTTTACTATTTGCTGTCAAATTCGCCTGTTTTGGTTAAAATTTTAAATAACCGGTAGAAAATTTCATTTTTTTATTGAATATTAAGTTATATATACTAAAAACTGAATTATTCTATTTTTTTTTAAAATTTGATATTTTTTATTGAAACTTGATTTTTTTAGTTAAAAATGGAATCATTTGTTTGAAAATTCCCGTATTTTGTTGAAAATTTGTGTTTTTATTAGAAATATAAATATGATAACCCGATACATCCATAAACCTGAACATAATTCATTTAATCCCTCATTTCTTAAACCATATATTGTTTAAAAGCACATAAAACTTTGGAAGCCTATATATTTTATACAGCTGTTTTGTTGTGAAGGTCAAGTGCAAAGAGGTTAATGGTACTTTTCTGATATTAAGTAAAGTTAGCGTAACATTGGTGTATTTTCAGTTATAAGTTAATGTTTTAGTTATTATTTCCATTCAATATAAAAATTAAGTATTATTCCTGTGATGCATGGAATTTGTTATAAAATTTCATTGCCGATAAAATATACGGTAGCAACTTATTGAGATTTTGAGGTTAGTATTACATTTTGCAATTCAAGAACGAACTGCTCGCAGTAAAAAAAATTTATCAAAAAGACGTAAGATGAAAACATAAAAAGCTATTTTTTATTTTAATCCTAATTAAAATGGTTTCTGTTATTTCACCAAACATTTTATAAATTTGAATGAAATCTTTGTGTAATTTGTAAGAAAAATGTCAGTAAAAGCTTAACTTGTTTTTATAGTACATTTTCGTAACCTTTCATAGCAAAAAATAATATTTGATAGATTTTTGTAGATATATACGGAAGATTTACATCAAAGTGGCCAAAACTATCTAATTCTGCGTCCAGCAGTTCGCTTTTGTATTCTAAAATTAATTCCTAACCTCAAAATTGCAAAAGTTGTTATCGTATTTTCCACCAGCAATGGACTTTAATAAAAAATCCCATGCTTCATAGAAATATTACTTAATGTTAATGTGTATATTAATAACAAATAATAGATTAAACATTAACTTATAATTAAAAACATACTAACCCTACCGATAGAAATCTCAGAGTATATGCTAAAGATTCTCAAGGCTCAGAGAAGCTCGGAGAAATTCTCCGCAAACACTCAGGTAGATATATTTAATGGTCCAGATAGCTCGTTCAAATGTTTTGAAGGCTTTAAAATGTTCTTTCCGAACTTGAAATAAAAATACGATCATAAATAACAAACAGAGAGGCTTACATTGAAATAAGAATTCGATCATAAATAACAAGCAGATGCCCAGTATTGCGATTGCAGTCGTACGGGTGGAAAGGTGGTGGTAAATGAGAAGCGTTGATTAGTATTAGCGACCTCGAAATATGATTTGATTATTATTCCCAAAAGTGATCCAAAAATGCTTGCACATGCTTGAACTGTGCTTCGCTCATTGGCTCTAGTTCGCGTACGTATTTAAAAATCAAGTACAGACGCGCACCGTAGCCAATGAACGTCACTCAAATCCAAGCAAGTGCAGAAGCCAGCTCCGTTGGCTCCGTTAACTTCAAGAAAACGCGTGTAACGTTCCATTACTGTCTAACTCACGGTGACTCACGAGTGTCCCTTTTGCACGCGTGTAGCTATCAAAGAACGAGCAATCGTGACAATTTTTTCAAAATTTTCGAACTCTGTCCAACCCATTCATAACTCGTGTCTTACGCATATAGCAATGAAAATCGAGTAGTGTGACAATAGAAATCGACAAGATCGTTTAGAGATTTCATGTTAAGGATTGTGACTCTATTTCTCTCTGGTTATGGATTCAACTCTTTTGTCAAACTATTACATTATTTATTGAAAATTGTTCTATTTTTTTGAAAATTCACACATTGGGATTGAAAATTCAACTGTTTTACAGAAAAATCTTAGTTTTTCTACAAAATTCAACAATTTTCATGAACTTATTTTTCTCCATTCACTGATAAATCTTTATTTGTTGAAAAATCCTTTTTTTTCCTAAAAATATATTTTTACATAATCATTTGAAAATGGATTTTTTCAATTGTAAAGTCAACTATTGGATTAAAAAGTCATTATTATTTTTTAGTTATAAACTGCAACTCTTTTGTTGAACATTTGCCTATTTGGACAGAAAGTTTTTCCTGTTCGATAAAATTTTTTTCGTTATTATTGAGAATTCAATGCTACCATGTACAAATTTCTGAATCAAAGGAAGTAAACGGTATGCACAATGAATATATCAGGAGGAAATTTCTGTTCATATAACGTTATTTGAGCCGATGCTTCATTTGGAAACGAGGGGGAAAAAACTTTATTTTGTAATTCTAAAATTAATTCTAAAAAATACGTGTATCAAAAAATTAGATCTCAAGCATTCTTTTAAAAGATATAACGCCACAAATTTGAAAAAAGCCAAGCAGTGATAACTTCGTGTGGCACGGCGTTAACTCGTAAAACTGGGTAACGGTCGGGTAACGCTTCTTCTCCTCATCTCCTTCGCTTCTCTCACTGACGGACACTTTCATTACCTCTCCCTCTCTATCTCTCCTTCGCTTGTTGCACTTCTTCTTGTAATTAGGTGTATATCAACTATTTGTGTCGTTGAAAGAGTTTAAAGAAAAGCCACTTCAATGTACATCATTTGAAGTAATCACTTCTGCCGGGGGTCCCAACGACGGCTCACGTGTTTTTGATTCAACGATACAATATTTTTTCCTTTTTATAAGTATGTTATAAGAAATGAATGAAAAGTCAATTGTAAAGGGTTTGATGATAACATTTGCTAGAGCTGCAAGATTGGCCTAGAAGTCGATCGAGAAGTAGCTCAGAAATCCTTAGACGTCCAATCCAAGAGGCAGGCGAAGAAAAGAGCAGTTTATCTTCGAGGATTGCGTCAATATGCTATAGGTCTGTGCATTGCTGCTTCACGGATTCAATTGAATTGCCGATTGCAGTTCACTATTATCTGAGTTTGTCGAATGCTCGAAATAAAGTTATCGAGAGAACTTTGCTGAGCCTCCTCGACTCCAGTGCGATGTTCTCCAGGTTGCACTTATATCATCACTCCTGCCTGCCAGCCCTTACCACCACCAAGGGTGAAATACAGTTTCCCCAGAAAGCAGACTGAAACTTCCATTTGTTATCAGATTCTAGAACTCATTTCAAGAAAAAAAAAGAAAACGGACAGAGTGCAAAAAAGATCAACGGTTAAAAAATTCTGATCTGGGAATTCTAGAATCTCTTAAAGATATCAAAGTTTCTTAGAATATTCTTAGAAACATACACTTTTCAGAATGTTTTGAGAGCTTTTCAGAATTTTTCGAGAATTTTACAATTCTTTGGTTTCGTTATTGTCCCATAAAGTGACCAGTGCGAGGCGTGAACAAATACTGAGAACCTTGTGAAATTGATTACTTATAAGACATCTGTGCTGGAAGCTATTCTTTAAGTTTGATGCTCTTCGGGGTTTGGCTTAAATTAAAGCTCATGTCATGTAGAATTGTGATAATAAAAAAAATGTGTTATTTTATACACTCCAAGTCCCATATAATAACAACTTATATTAAATATTTTATTTATAGTTTATATTTATATATTAAATAATTTATTAAATCAGCAATGTTTCCAAAAATGCATTGGAATTGTTTTTTCGAACTTTCATAAATATCAATTGGAAATTTTTTCGAATATCCAATCAAATAAATGCATTTTTTGTTACAAAAAAAAATGTAAAGGTGGCACATGGTCCATGAAGTTTAGCACGTATTTCCTATAAGAAAAAAAATTCTATTTTTAAACTTCACCCCCACAAGTCTTTTCATAGGGTCCCAAAGAAACCCTATACGTGAAAAATGGGTTTTATGAGCTTTTGATGCCAATTATGATTGTTTGCAGTGTTTAAAATAAAAATTGTTTACATTACATTAAATACTTCTTTTTACTGATAATTAGTCTTTTAAATAAATTTTGTAAACAATTCCAGATAGTTTTTAACAATTTCCTCTTAGAATAGAGATAGAAAGTCGCGGTTTTGTCAAAAGTTGTCCACTTTTAGCCCACTTTTCAATTGAAGTGAAATAATAATTAGTTCAAGTTAACAAAAAAAATTGTTTAAACAAATTATTGTCAATATTAATAATTTCTCTTTGCTTAATTGTAGAAAATGGTGGATTTTTTTCTGAAATTTGTAACTATTTGTTAATTTTTCATTTGGAGTGACCTAATCATTAATCAAATTAGTTTTAAAAAACTGTTTAAACAAATTATTAATGTTAATAACTATCCTCATCCATGTAAATGCAAGATAGTGCAGTTTTTTCTGAAGTTTTTAAAATGTTGTTGACTTTTCACCTAGTGAAGTAATAATTAATTCACGTTAACAAAAATAGTTGTTTAAAAAATTTATTATTTTTATAACTTTCTTCTTATAGATAGGTAATAGAAAGTTACAAGTTTTTTTGCAATATTTAACTTTGTTTTTCCTTTTCAGTTATGAACAAATAATAGATAAACATTAAAGAGGAACATATTTTAAACAATCTCTTTTTTTCGGAATAAATTTGGCTAGAGGGAAGGCTGATATCAAAATATGTTCAATTCCAAAATTTTCTTTCACGCTTTACAATAAACTTCCTGTTGTAATTCAGAAAAAAACTTTTACTAGTCGTTTACAGACCTAGTCTACCCACCTAAACCTAATTATGAAATTCTTTGTTTTTGTCTCATGTAAGATAGCTTTTTTCATCAAATTAAGTTTTTCTTACACACTGGGAAAAGTCTAAAAATAATTTACTTAAAAAAGGACAATACTATTTAAAGAATTATTCTTGTTAATATTTACTAATTATTACTCTAAGAGTAGATAGTTATAAAAACTAATTCATTATTTAAATGAGCATGTTTGTTAAATAGCATTAATTATTACTTTACTAAGTAAGAATAGGTCAAAAACTTTAAGAGTTCAGTAATAACCGCAACATTTTATCGCTGCCCTGAGATAAGATTATTATAAGCAATGATAAATTGTTTGAACGACCATGTTTTTTTAACTCGAATTATTTGTTACCCTAGAAAGTAAAAAGTGTGCAAACAGTTAAACATTTCAGAAAAAACCGTAACTTTATAGAATCAATAAAGAAGAAGATAGTTAATAGTTAATTCGAAAAAAATGAGGGCTACCGTACTCTGCTGGATTCTTTTCTTCAAAGTCCGATCTTATTCGGGATTATTTTAAATTGAAGCTTTCAAAATGAAATCCACATTTCTTCGTACAATAAAAAATGAGTGCATTTTGAATGATTTTTAAACTGTGATTTTTTGTTTCAGATATTGTGTGACATTCACGGTGACAAAGGCCTCGAAAGCATGTTACAATGAGCCAAGTCTCTCGCAATTTGCGGAAGGTAAGTTGAAAATAAAAGATAGATTGATATCCCAAAAGCCACCGGATTGCAGAAATCCAAGGGTTTTGTTCCTCTCACTTCCGGTGATCGTTCGCTACAGCATCGTGATAGAAACTTTCTTCAACGTCTATTCCTCTTTTCTGACAATCGGTTTCTTCTTATTTTTTTATTTCTTTCATGCTTTGTATTCTGCCACAGCTAAATTGAAAAAATATTGGTATAGGAAAGAAATTAGGGACAAATTTTTTAAATTGCCAATTCTCTCTCAATGACAAAAATATTTCGTATTGAATAATTAAAATATTCAGAATTTTTATACTCGACTGAGTTGAAGCGTTTTTCACTGGAAAAAAATTGACAAATATATTTGTGAAGTTTTCATTTTAAATCTGAATACACCCGCCTCCAGCGCAGAGAACAACTGTAGTTTGTTTAGCTTATAAATATTGATAGGGAGAATTTATTTTCAATTTTGTATTGCGGTCACATAGAACGGAAATCGAATTACGTAGCGTTTCATTATTAGAAGATTAATAATTATTTATATTTATTGTTTAAATTATATATTTCAAAACAGTAGGTTGTTATGGACGTTTAATTAAATCAATAATAATTGAATTAAGTTCAAGTGAGACCGCATAAAGAATCAGGTTTCAGTTCATATTATGTTGTAAAATTTGATATTATAATACTTGTTTTTACAATAAGATAACAGTAAGCCAGGATATATGCATATAATAATAAATGATTAAATAATTCAAATTATACCAAAAGGAAGTTTCTATGATCCCGAGGAAAGACTCTGCAGTTTACAAAACATAAAAGTAAAGAAACTCTTCTGCCATGATCGAAAGAGGAAATCAAAAATAAAATAAAGAATTATGATTTTGAATAATATTCGCCTTGAATAATATTAGAAAATCGCGATTTTGTTCTTGAAATTTCTATATTCTTCGTAACTTTTTAATTGAATTCAAGCTATAATTAAAGAAAGTGAACGAAGTATTTGTTTAAACTATTAATTATTATTTAAAAATATTAGCAATTAATGCAAGTTTATAAATCATTAGTTTAAACAATGTATTATTATTTAAATTCTGAAATTTTCAAATTATCTTTGGCTTTTCATTTGTGAACAAATAATAAATAAACATGAAATAGAATTATTTTGTTAAACAATCTTTTTCTTTTGTGATTTATATTTTTTAAATAAAAACTTAGCATTTTTTCATTTACCTCTTACTTTATACTAGACTTTATAGCAATTAATCATTTGATTGAGACCTTTTTAATTAATTTATATATCTAGATTATCATAGATGCTAACTTATTTTCTCCAGGAAAAGGAAAAGGGAGGGGCTGATAGTAAAGAGTGAGCAGTTTTAAGTTTTTATTGTAGGTTCTGCAATAAATTACAAGTCCTAATTAAAAACAGAATTTGTACTTATAATTTTTTGTTTTTAAGTCTACTGTAAGAGAGCCTTTTTGTTTGAATTAATATTTTCAAAAGACTAGTCGAACATTAAAAATACTTGATTCCGAAACAATTGGAATACTATTTAACAATGATTTTTTTTTCGTTAATTTATTATTTGTTTATAACTAAAAATTCAAAGAAAAGCTTAAAATTTCAGGAAATATCTTAACCCTCTTGCATTACTCGGAGGGAATATGTTTATAAACAATAATATATTGGTTAATCAATTATATTCATTTGTTTCAGGCCTTAAAGAAATCTAAGCATCTTATCTTTAAGGATCTTAAGATTAAAAAGTAGGCCAAAACTTGCTTCTTTAGAAATATAGGCGTTTAGTCATTTTTTCAAAGATATCCTTTTGATGACTTAATGATTCTACAATTTCGACAGGATTCTTACGTCGTTTTTACTGAAGATAAACATTATTGGAAAAAAAGATATTAGATCTTCAAAAAGGAGGGCTAAAAATAAATTTCACTTTTTTTCGAATTCTGACCATTTCTTTCTTTGAGAATTTATCTCTTTTGATAAAACATTTGTGTGCTTTCTAGAAAATTTCCCAGTATTGTTAAAAAGTAAATTTTTTATTTGAAAATTCTTCATTTTATTTAGAAATTCATCACTTTGTTTGACCATTTAATTATTTGATTGAAAAAATATTGATTTTATGTGGATATTTATTTATAAACTGAAAACTTAACTATTCCATTTTTGGTGAAAAATATCTTATTTATTAGAAGATTCAACTATTTGGTTAGAAATCTATATTTTTCAGTTGAAAATTGATGTATTTTATTGAAAATTCGTCTGTTTTGCTAGAAAATTAGCTTATGCGGAGTAATTCAGTGTAATCCAATATAATCCGAAGTAATCCACCTCCTCTGGAGCTCATTTTTATGAGTTGTTTCCCCCTTGCACAAAAATAATCTCGCCATAACTGAGGGCTCTAAAAGAAATAATGGAAATTAATTTCTGATTTAAAGAACTTTTATTCAAAGTTTGTAATTTAAAAAAATGTAAATAAATATTTTTAATTGAATTTCTGCGTAGGTTCGCGGGTTTGTGTACGCTGTCAAACGCAGGCTTTAAGACGTGTTCTTGATTGGAGATGTGAGGGTGACGGTGGAACCGAGGCGATGATCACCAGGTGGAGTATGCTATCCTCTCCTCACTGTCATGGCAAGTGGTTGCGAACCGAGAAGACTGGTCCAGAATGCGAAACCTCCATTTGCAAACCTCAGGCTCATTTTATTTTTGTTTAATATTTCATCAATGTTTATTTAAAAAATCCGTTTTTAAGCATCGAATAATGTTCTGAAAATGAAAATTGCTTTCCAGACTTGAGCAAGAAATTCTAATTTCGACAATTTTCTCAAGCAAACTTCCTGAAAACAGTTGAAAAGCAGAAATAAATTTCAGGAATACATAATGTTAAGTAATTTCAGTTCATAATGCATTATTAATTGACAAAAGATTTGTTACTATAATAATTTTTGCACCTAAATCACTTTTTAAAAAGGTTTATTGGTGGAAATGTGTAATATACAAATAGGTCTAACAAGTATATTTGTATGTAAGTTATGAGTCGACATATCAAAGATCATATTTTCTAGAATATAAGCAATAAAAAGTAGAATCTTCTTTGATTTATTTTATTACTCAATTCTCAATTTTTTGGTCATTTGAATTTGTTTCAAAACCTGAAACAATTTACGATTAATCAATTTAAGTCATTTTTTCTATTTTCAGAGTAAATAGTGCCTATCGGATGGTTGATAATTCAGCAGCCACTCAAAGTTTCCACTAAAGTTTCCCAAAAATATTTTAAATTCTCTGAAATCCCTTAAATTTATATAAATCTATTAAAAATTACTATAGGCATCTTTTTTAAATATACTAACATGTTTGAAGTATTGAAATCCTTTGAAATCCCTTGAAATCCCATGAAATATTAAAAAATCTTTAGAATTCCATGAAATTCCTTAATTCTTGTAAATAAATTATTTGAAATTCATTTAAGTTTCATTTCATTCAATTCATTTAAGTGTTTCAACCCCTTTAAAATTATCGAAATCCTAAAAACTTGATGAAGTCCTTATAATCCTATAAAAACCGTTAATTCTTGTGAAAATAGAAATATTATAAAATGTTTAGAAATTTATGATTTAAATATCTGTCTACCTTTTTAACTATTATATACCAACTAAGAGCGTGAAGAAATCAATATAAAAAGAATTTTATTCATGTAATTATTTTTTTAATTAATTGCATTGTAATGCCAAATTTGGTATCTTCATCTATACAGAGTTGTACCAAAAATATTTAATTACCTTTTTAGCTTTAAATTCTATAAATTTTTGCAAATATTTGCCACAACAAATTCCAAAAGGTTTTCACTTCTTCCTACAGTGTTTTTTTGTGTTATCAATGTAAACTGTTCCGTTTTGCACTTAAAAAGATCTTGATGAAGATTGGTGTGAACTTTTATTCCCATTATCTGGAGCGTCAAACGAACCTGTTAAAAGTTAAATGACAGAGGGTTGCTGCACGCGTAAAGAGAACATCTCATAATTACTTATCGATCGATGAAAAGCGATAGACATTGTATTTCACAATGAGTCGCATGAGATCGTGCCACTATTTTTTTCGGCATTTTCTGCTGAAACAGCTATGTCGATTACTGTTTATTCTATATTAACTAAAAACATAATTTATTGTTGCAAACTCAATTTTGAAAAATTTAATCAAGTTTTTTAGTATATAAAAAATTTTCAGCATTCTACAATAGCTTTGTAGATAAGGAGCCACCCATGTACTACGTTATCAATTTTATGGGGGAGGGGGTTGCACAAAGAAAAGGTTTGTATCAAGGGGG
>NC_046659.1:122321960-122332179 GCF_010883055.1 Belonocnema kinseyi | reverse complement strand
GAGGGAAAGTGCTGAGCAATAAAGGGGGGAATTAGGGGTAAGAAAGTACGGGGTAATGAGGGGAAATGAGTGTGGGGAAGTGAGGTGTAAGGAGGGGCGTGGAAGTATGGGAAATAAGGGGAAGGGAGGAGACAAAATGTAGGGGAACCGAGGAAGAATAAGAAGCGAATAAGTTAGGAGAAGTGTGCGGAAATAAGGCGAGGGAAAGTAGGGAAAGTGACGGGTAGTTGAGGGAGGGTAAGTAGGGGAAGTGTCTCAGTGGGCACAAAATTTGGTGACGTCTTTACGACATCCTATGTCCATGTCGTTTCGGTGTCTTTGCGATAACGTAAAGACATCGTAAGATCATACGACTTATTTACTACATCGTAAAGACACCTTAACGACATGGACATAGGATGTCGTAAAGATGTCGTCAAGATGTTGCAAAGATATCGTAAAGACGTCGACAATTTTTGTGCCCACTGTGAGGGTGTCAAAGTGAGATGTAAGGAGTGGTGTGGAAGTATAGGAAATAAGGGGAAGGGAGGAGAAGAAATGTAGGGGAACCGAGGAAAAATAAGAAGCGGGGAAGTTAGGGAAAGTGAGCGGAAATAAGGCGAGGGGAAGCAGGGAAAGCGGCGGGTAATTAAGGGAGGGTAAGTGGGGGAAGTGAGGAAAATGAGGGCAAAAAACTTGTTGTGAAGTGACGGAACACAGTGGGAGAAATTGACATTGTCGGTTCCAAAAAACACATTATTTTGAAGATTCCAATTAAAAGTCTGACATAGAAAAAAGCGAATTTTTCTGGAGAAAAATGACTGATTAACGCATTTGTTCATTAAATTTGTTCACGGAAATAATAAAATTTATCATTTTATTATGAGGGTTGCTGAAATTGTCATCAAGTTCCCAACTGAAAAGACTGGCATTGAAAAAAACTAAATTTTTTTGCTAAAAACAGCCCGAATAATGCACTTGCCTATTAAATTGGCTTTAAAAAGTCATAAGATTAATAAAAAAATGATGAATTTTGCTAAAATTATCATAAAGTTCCTCATTTAAAAAATTTCACATAGAAAACTCTCTTAGAAATCTTATCAGCTATTTTAAAAATTGTTTTTGTTTAAATCGGTCAATATTTGTGGGCTGTACGTTATTTTAAACCAAAAAAGTAATTTTTTACCAATGTGCGGATGGGGAAGCGAGGAAAGTGTGGGCAGGAAAGTAAGGAGAAATGAGGGAAGGGATGGTAGGAGATGCAGGAGAATAATTGAATGAGAAATGAGAAAGCAGGGGAAATCAGCGAAGGGAAAGTACGTTGAAGGAGGAGAGGGGAAGTAGAGGAAGCTTGGGTCAAGAGGGAGTTGAAAAGTGAGATGTAGTACAGGAAGGGAGTAGAAATTAGGGATAGGGTGTAGAGGGAGTGATCGGAAATAAGTGGAGGGGAAGTAGGGAAGGTTAACGAAAATGATATAAGGAGAAGTAGGAAAAGTGTCCAGAAATGAAGGGAGGGTTATTAGCGATAGTAGTGAAAATGAGGGGTGGGCGAGCTTAATGAAAATAGGGGAAGTAAAGTAGGGGAAGGGTAGGTAAGGGAAAATGAAGGAAGGAAAAGTAGAAGAAGTAAAGGAATTAAGTGAAGGAGAAAATTTTGGTTAAATTTTTATTATTTTCGTTTATGAAATCTACTTTTTTTCGAATTCGTCTCGTTTGGTGAAAATGTAATTGTTAAAGTGAAAATTAAACTATTAAATTTCTGGTAAGAAAGTACGGGGTAATGAGGGGAAATGAGTGTTAAATTTTGATTATTTTCGTTTATGAAATCTAATTTTTTTCGAATTCGTCTCGTTTGGTGAAAATGTAATTGTTAAAGTGAAAATTAAACTATTAAATTTCTGGTTGAAAAATTATCACTTTTAGTTAAAAACTCAACTATTTAGTGAAGAATTCATGTATTTTTATTGAGAAATCGTGTTTTTGTAAAAAATTAATTTTCTTCATTTAAAATTTAACAACTTGGTTTAAATGTAAACTATCTTATTGAATTTTTTTTTATGTTCAAGATGAATCATTTGAGTTAAAAATGAACCTCTTTGGTTTACATCTATTTGTTTTTTAATCTATCTATTTATTTAAATTAAAATTCATGTATTTTCGTTGAGATTCGTCGTTTTGTATAGAAAAATAAACTTCTTGGTTGAAAATTAATCTTATTGGTTTAAAATTTCAAGTTATTACTATTTCTATTAAATAGTAATTACTATTGCTGTTTCGTTTATGGTAGTAAATTAATATTCTTGATTAAAAATCTATATTTTCTAGTTGGCAATTCAACTTTTCGGTTAAAAGTTTATGTTTTTTTCTTTTAAATTCAGCTTTTTTGTTCGAAAATTAATCTTCTTGGTTGAAAATTAATATCCTTGTTTCAAAATTCAAATACTTGGTTGAAGTTCGAACTCTTTCATTGAAAATTGTTTTTTTTTTGCTTAAGATTGATTATTTTAGTTAAAAATTCATCTCTTTGGTTAAAAATTTAAATATTCTTTTGAAAATTTCCTTTTCTTTGCCGTATCATGTTTTACTGATAATTTGTATATTTTATTTATAGTTGTAAATTAATATTTTAAATTGAACATTCATCTTTTCTAGTTAAAAATTCTTTTTTTTTGTAAAAAGTTAATCTTCTTGTTTGAAAAGTAAGATGTTTTGGTAGAGAATCCAACTATTTTGTTAAAAATTTATATTTTTTGGTTAAACATTCAATATAATAGGAACAACTAAACTTTGAAGAAAATTTTTCTTCTTGGCTTGCAAATTCAATAATTTCATAGGTAAGAAAACTGTTTTGTTGAAAATGGCCTTTTTGTTTAAAAAAATCATATTTTTGGTTAAAGATTCATCGATTTTGGCAAAAAAATAAGCCATTTGTTTAAGAATTACACTATTTATTTGAAAATATAACTATTTAGTACAAAATTAAAGTACGAAATTTAGCTTCAAAATTTAAGACATTTATGACAATTCAGTTTTTTTTTTAAATTTACCTCCAGTTGAAAATTAATTATTGTTACTGAAAACTTAACTATTACATTTATGGTAAAAAATTTAGTTCATTTAGTTCAAAACTCAATTAATTTGTTAAAAACTCATGTATTTTGATGAAAACTCATCTTTTTGTATAGAAAATTCATCTCGTTCGTTGAAAATTTATCTTTTCGGTTTAGGATTTTAATGTTTTTTTTTTTAATTCGTCTTTTTTGGATGAATTCAACTGGTTAAAAATTGTTTTTCGTTAAAAATTAATTTTTTAAACTTAAGGTTTAAATATTTCGTGTCTTGGTTAAAAACTGGTCTTTTTTAGTTAGACATACAACTTTTTGTTTGCAAATTTATCTTTCTTGATAAAATATTTTCGTTCTCATTGTAAATTCATCATAACCGGTTTAAACGTTCATTATTTTGTAAGAAATTCGACCTTTTAGCTAGAAAACTTAATCCTTTTAATTGAAATTTGTCTTTTTGGGTAGAAATGTATTCTTTTTTTGTGAAGAATTCATCTATAGTATCTAATTGAAAATTCCTGTAATTT
The DNA here is from genome assembly GCF_010883055.1 of Belonocnema kinseyi. NCBI lineage: Eukaryota > Metazoa > Arthropoda > Insecta > Hymenoptera > Cynipidae > Belonocnema > Belonocnema kinseyi. The sequence continues at coordinate 122,328,608 of NC_046659.1, read as the reverse complement.
CATCATTACCGGTTAAATCTTTGAATATTTTTTAAAACATTCGACCTTTTAGCTAAAAAAATTAATTCTTTTGTTTAAAGCTTGTCTTTTTGGATAGAAAAATATTCCTTTTTGTTGAAAATTAATCTATTTAATTGTAATTCCAGTATCTTGTTAAAAACCCGACTTTTAGTAGAATATTGAGGTTTTTAATCGAAAATTCATCTTTATATCTTGAAAATTCAAGTATTTGGTTAAAAAATCTATTGTATTGATGAAAACTGTAACTATTTTGTTATAAATTCGTCCTTTCGAATAGAAAGTTCGACTTTTATCGTAGAAAAGTCATCTTTCTTGATTGAAAATTCATCTTTCTAATTTCAAAATACACTTTTTCCTTGCAAATTTAACTATTTGGTCACAAGTTTAATAAACTTGTTGAAAATTCTTCTCTTATGCTTAAAAGTTCAATTATTCAGTTATTAATACAATTCTTCTCAGGGATTTAACGCATTTCATAGAAATTTGAAAAAATGCAAAATAAACCTATAATCCACGTTTAGTGAGTGCTAAAAACAAAACTACTCTCGTCGACTAAAGTTCGGATGGAATAAATTTTTCAACATCAGCTGTCATTTCATATTGAAAGAAGTCAATCGAGTTTCCTTCATGACGGATTTTTTATTTTAGTCAATATTGGGAATACGCCATCATATTTCTTGTTTAATCACATGCCTTAAATTCAATTTTAGGAATTTAGTCGGAAATTCAAATAAAATCTATATCTGCAATATGAAAGAATAATATATAATATGGTTCACAAAAACTTTAAGATCCTTCTAGAGATAACTGGTGAATAGAGAAATATTTTTTTTATTTATGAGTCGTAAGTTCTACGTGAATCGTAACAAGATTTTCGTAATTGTACAAACAGTCCACAGTCCAAAGAAGATTATAGTGTATTTCAAGATATTGTGATACACTAAAAATCTGTAACAAAAGGGTTCTGTTAAATATTAAAAATAAAAATAAAAATTTAATTAGTTAGGGTGTCTACTAACGGGGAAAACATGGAATTACTTGGGAATACAACTTCAAATCAGAAATCACATTTGAAATGTTGGAAAATGTAATATTTTTTATAATTCGTGAAAAAACGACAAACTAATTTTAATGTTCATCTTATTCTGAAAATTCTGTAGTGGGCACCAGTAACAACAAAATTCTCGACACTAACATAGAGTTTTCTGCGCAAATTTTTAATGTTTTATATTTTATTTTAAAGGATTAATTTTTAGATTTTCAAATTTCAACATATGTGACATGGAACGAAGAAACGAGGCTAGGGGTATTTGTAAGTTTCAAAAACATTAAAAAATCATTCAAAACATGAAAAGGTTTTTAGAAATATAAAAAATGTAAATTGTTGAAGGTGTCGAGCACAAAGCTTCTCAAAAATCTTGAAAGATTTCCAGGGAATCAGAAAATTCTTCTCATATTTCTGAGAACATTTTTAATGCTTATTCATTTTGAACAATTGAGTAGTTAGTGAGAGAATAATTTTAAAAAATTTGAAGACATGTCCAAAATTGTTAATAGAGAATGTTAAAGATTTGAAAAGAATGTGTTAATTATACAAAATTTTCAAAAATTTGGAGAAAAAGTACTAAACATTTTGAAAAATATTTAGAAGGCTTAGAAGTTTGTGTAGAAGTCTTAAAAAATATAAAAAAATTACAATTATTTCACAGCGATGTTTCGAAAGTTTGGAAATATTGCAAATGCTTCATAAATGTTTGAAAATTTGAAAATATTTTTAAAAAATGTTTAAGAAATGTACATGTTTGAGGATTTCGAAAAAAGTTTCGAACCTTTTTAAGAATTTTCTAAAGGATTCAAGAAAAAGAATCTTTTCCTAAGATTTCGGAGAAAATGATAAATAATTTTTTTATTTAAAAAAAAAAATTTTGAAAGAAAATTTCAAAAGATTTTCAAAAGCATCAAAAAAATATGAAGATTTTAAAGTCTTTAAAAGTGATGCTTTAAAATTCTTCTCTTCGTAGAAATGTAATCTTTTTGGTTAAAATGCAATTGTTAGGTTAACTATTCTATTTTTGGTTAAAAATTCATTCTATTTTTTTTTTAAATTAAATTTTCTGTTGAGAATTTAACAATTCGATTAAAAATAGGTTTTATTCGCTACTGAAAATTAATTTTCTTAACTGAAAATTTAACTATCCTACTTTTGGTTGAAAATTCATCTATACGGCTTGAAAATTCAACAATTTTATTTCTGGTAGGAAGTTGAACTATTTGGACAAAATTAAATTTCCTGTCGAGAATTCAACAATTTTATTGAAATTATCGTCTTTTTATTGAAAATTTTGAAAACTGAAAATTAAAGTATCCTATTTTTGTTTAAAAATTTGCCTTTCAGTATTGAAAATTCAACTATTTTGGTAAAATGTTAAACTATATGGGTAAAAATTAAATTTTCCGAAGTGAATTCAACAATTCGTTGGAAAATTTTTTGTTGTTAAATATTAATGTTTTTAAACTGAAAATTGACTTATCCTATTTTTGTTCGAAAATTCTTCTTTTTCGCTTGAAAATTCAACTATTTCGTTACGATGATAAACTATTTAGTTAAAAATTAAATTGTCTGTTGAGACTTCAACAATTTCATTGAAAATGTGTTTTTTTTAATTAATGGTTTTAACTGAAAATTTAAGTAATCTATTTTTTAAATTAAAAACTCAACCTTTTTGGTTGAAAATTCAACTATTTTGGTGGACAGTTCAACTGTTTGATTAAAAATAAAATTTTATGTTGAGCATTCAACAATTTGACTGAAAACTCTTTTTTTTTAATTAATTTTTTGTTAAACGGAAATTCAACTATCCTATTTTGGGTTCAAAATTCGTCTTTCTGGCTTGAAAATTCATCTATTTTGTTTATTGCGCAAAATCCAAATATTTGGTTAAAAATTAAAGATTCTGATTATAACTCAACAATTTTATTTAAAATATTGTTTTTTTAAAATGAAAATTAATTTATTCAATTAAAAAAATTAACTCTCCTATTTTTTGGTTAAAAATCCAACTATCTTGGTTGAAAGTTTATCTATTTAGTTAAAAATTAAATTTTTTGTAAGACCACAACAATTTGATTGGAACCTATATTTAAAATAATTTTTTAAACTAAAAATCCAACTATTCAGCTAATCTTTTTATTAATAATTTTTTTAAAGATAAATGTCATATAATATAGTTATAATGTTTAAGTTTATATTTCAAAAATATCAATTATCAATATGAAAAAAAATAAAAGCACAGTTTCTTATGGAGAAATAAATTTCAGTGACATGAATGTTTTTAATCGACTTATAATAATGACAATATTGATATGAAATGTATTCATAACACTAAGACCCAATTGTTCGTATTCAATTTGGTAATAAAAAATTTTTTTGTGAAAAAATCTGACGATAAAAGGAGAATCTTGTCACTAACGAACGTTTTCTCAAAAATCTCGATTTTATAAGACGACACGATATTACAGTATCCTTAACCGTAATGGCAAACCGAGAACAAATCAATTGAGGCTTCGGATGCAAAAAGGAGATATAAAATTATTTATCAGGTAGATACGACTTTGTCAAAAAATAATTTTCTTAAGAATTTTAATTTGTCAATAGCGTCTCTGATTTTTGGGCTCCTCAAAAATACCCACTACGATTTTTGGGCTCCAACTCTTTACGTAAAAAATGTACCCCTCTCTGACACGTAGATACAAGTTTGTCAAAAAATAACTTTTTTTAGAATTTCACAATGTCAATTGAGTCACTGATTTTTGAGCTCCACGATAATGCCCGCTACGATTTTTTTTGGTCCAACCCTTAACGTCAATAATCAACCCTTCTTTACCAGGTAGATACGACTTTGTCAAAAAATAACTTCCTTGAGAATTTTAATTTGTCAATAGAGTCTCTGACTTTTGGGCTCCTCAAAAATACCCACTACGATTTTTGGGCTTCAACTCTTAACGTAAAAAACGAACCACTCTTTGCCACGCAGATACAACTTTGTCAAAAAATAACTTTTTTTATAATTTCACAATGTAAATAGAGTCTTTGATTTTTGGGCTCCTCGAAAATACCCACTACGATTTTAGGCTTCAACCCTGAACGTAAAAAATGAACCGCTCCCTGCCACGTAGATACAACATTGTCGAAAAATAACTTTTTTTAGAAGTCTCTGATCTTTGGGATCCTAGAAAATACCCGCTACGATTTTGGGCTCCAACCCTTAACGTCAATAATCAATTCCTTTCTACCGCGTAGATTACTGTACTCGATAATGCAGTGTATATTTTTTATTTATTTCTTCATTTATTTATTATTATTCATATTTGAATAGTGTCCTATATTACAATGTTCGCATGTGTGACGGTAACCTAATAGATAAAAATTACCATTTTTTGGACTTATTGTATGACATTTAATTACAAAAATTATAATTTTTCTAACAATAAAACTGCGCCAATCGTATCAAACTTGGATAGATATATCCTCAATGCAGAAATACATTACAAATAAAAAAATCTCTCCGCCGCGTGGTTACATTCTCACGGGGCGCTGTGCGCGCGGTTCGCAAATTTTAGTTCATTCTTTTTTTTTGTATCTTGTATAGGTTGACCGTAAAATGGAATTTGTTCTTTTTGATAATTTTTTGTACGATCTAAATTTGAATTTTCAACTTCTCGACAAAATTAAAAAAGTTGTTATGATAATCTTTTAAAGCTTTCAAAAATTAAAGTTTTTCTTCTCGTGACTTTTTTTCATATCATGACTTTTTTTAATCTTGAAAGAAATGGTCAAAAATTTTTTTAACGCGCTCACTTTTTGAAATTTCATTCAAAATAGCTGGTTTGTTAATTTTTTCATTCTTTTTAGGCCTTTACAAAATCTGCCGAAGCAGAATTCAATTTGGTCAATTTTTCAAAAGTAATCGTGCCTACAGAATACATACTACAGACAGATATAAGCCATGGTAAAAATAATTTTTTTTGAATCAGGGGGCCTCAAAATGTGGAGATTCGAGAAAAACCGACAAAGTGAAATGTAACATAAAACCGATACTTTCGCATTAAGATGAGAATGAAAAATTAAACATTTCCAATATGCTGTTTAAAAAAAAAAATGACTGCTTTTGGTATTTTCTAAGAGCCCAAAAATCAGAGACTCTATTGATAAATAAAAATTTGTAAGAAAGTTATTTTTGACAAAGTCGTATCTACATGGTAGAGAGGATTTGATTATTGACATTAAGAGTTGGAGCCCAAAAATCGTAACGGGTATTTTCAAGGAGCTCAAAAATCAGACTCAATTGCCATTGGAAACTTCTAAAAAAAAGTTATTTTTTGACAATGTTGTATCTACTTGGCAGAGAGGGGCTCATTTTTACCGTTAAGGGTGGAAGCCGAAAAATCTTAGCGGGTATTTTTGAGGAGCCTAAAAATCAGAGACTATTGATATTGTAAAATCCTAAAGAAAGTTATTTTTTGGCAAAGTCGTATGTACGTGATAGAGAGGGGTTGATTTTTCACGTTAAGGGTTGGAGCCTAAAAACTGTAGCAGGTATTTTTTAGGAGTCCAAAAATCAGAGACTCCATTCAAGCTGTAAAATTCAAAAAAAGTTATTTTTTGACAATTTCATATCTACGTATTACAAAGGGGTGAATTTTTTACTGTAAATGTTGGAGCCCAAAAATCGAAGTGGGTATTTTCTGGGAGCCCAAAAAATCCCAAAAATTTCGAGAGATTAAATTACCGAAAAATTTCGATTTTTTAAGGGGTTGATTTTGGAAGTTAAGGCTTGGTTTGGCGATTTTTTTTGCGGATTTCAAGAGCCCAAAAAAGCCTAAAATTGTAGTGTAATTGGATTTTTATTATTTAGTGATTTTAAGAAGTGGAGGTTCTGGGTGAATGTAAGCTGACACCTCCACACGAAAATTGATTTTATGAAAAAATTAAAGGAGCCCAAAAACTTTAGTTGACGCCTAAAAAAGCCCAGAAAAGACCAAAATTCTGAGCTATGAAAAATCCCAAAATTCGATTGTGGAGGTGCTAGCTTAATGGACCTGGAAATGTTCCTGTTGTGATTATTTTTAATTTAAAGTATTTTTTACCGTTTTAGTTGATGAAACGTTTGACTAGGTTTCTATGAAATAAGAGAGTTTCATAGCTGATATGAAATGTTACTGTGGATATAGATTCATTAACTACATGAAATGAAAGTATTTTTGGGTAGCCATTTTTAATTTCAGTTTGTTTTGGCGCTTTTAGCTGATGGAGGTTGAGACTTGGTTCATTAAATGTGATAGGGGTAGTTTTTAAATGTTATTTAATTTTATCTTGTAGATAAGGATATGAACAAATTTTTTGGGAAAGTGTTTGTTTTACTTATTCGTAATTGTTTTGTATTTTTCGCTGAATTTTTTTTTGCTTTTTTTTTATTTTGGTTTTTTGGCTGAAGGCAGCCGAGCAGGATTTGGTTACATGCATGAGCGGTGTTTTTTAATTGTTTTTTTTTGTTGGATTGCGGGTATAGCTTCGAGATTTTTGAAGAAGAATAGTGTAATATTTTTTATTTTTTATTTTTTTCGCAG
>NC_046659.1:122316671-122321860 GCF_010883055.1 Belonocnema kinseyi | reverse complement strand
TCAGACTTGCGGTATAGGTTTTTTCGCACTTATTGCACACTTTTGTTTTAGCTATTTTTTCCATATTTTTTCAGGGGCTCAGGATGAAATTCGGATATTCTTAAATTTTTATTGAGTGCATGAGTTATTTTTTGGTAATTTTGGGGAGGAAGGGGTTGTTCTTGAAAAATAATTGTTTGCATATTTCGATAGCCCAAAAAGGGCCAAAATTCAATGCTGTTGATTTTTTCAATTCTTCTGTACTGGAGGTGCTAGCGGTCAGCACCTCCACTTAAAAGTCCGGTTTTTTGAGAAAAATAAGGGAGCCCAAAAATCGTCATTGGTGCCCAAGAAGAGCCCTAAAAAAGCCCAAAATTCTGATATGCTTACATTTAGTTTAGGTGCATATTTAATTTTAAGGGTAGTTCTTAGAAGAAAGGGTTTGTTTTTTCAAATTAAATTTTTTCATTTTTAAAGAGCCCCAAAAAAGCTCAAAATTCTGGCGCTGTTGATTTTTTCAATTTTTCTGTCCTGGAGGTGCTAGCGGCGATCACCTCCACCCAAAAGTCAGTTTTTTGAGAAAACTAAAAGAGCCCAAAAAGCGGCATCGGTGCCCAAAAAAGCCCCAAAAAGCCTAAAATTATGGCATAAATAAAATACTGAAATTCCATTGTGGAGGTGCTAGTGGAACGCACCTATTCTCGTATCGTCTCGCTCAAATGCAGCACTATACACAAAGCAAAAACTTATGTTAAATGCTTCTCATTCATGATTCTAGTAGGAGTATATGTGATATTTACAACCAGGAAAACCCCGAAAATAACCAGAAATTTGGTGGTGAAAATTAGTAGACACACTGTTAATGTATTTAATAAAAAACAAACCTCATTCTTCGTTTTCTGGCAGCAGGTATTGTATCCAAAGGATCTTTAAATATATGAATTCTTATCCCCATCATACAGTTTTTCATAAAGTCATCCCAATCAAAATTATCCATTGAAAAGGGGAATAATTTCTGATCATCAAGTGATGTCTTTTGCCAGAGAGCTTTTGTTCTATTGTTCTTAATTTTCCATTCATTCAAAGAAAAATAACATACAGCTCTTGCGTATTTATCGAATTCTTTACAAGTTTTAATTGCCCTGTAATCAGAAAAAGTTATAAGAAAAAAATAAAAATAATTCTGTTACTTAAGATTTTCTTACCAAGTCTTTTTTCTTAAAAGCAGAAGTGCCCCATCGATTAATATCGCTGGTAAAGCTTGTAACAACATGCTGGCAATATAATACAAGTAATAATTTTTTATAAAAATTAATGAGCTGGACCAGATGCATTTAACAGTGGGGATTTCATATTTCAGACCCATGTCTAGCCATTTTTGCCAAGTAATCGAAGTGTTCCAAGTTGAACAGTAATTGTAAATAAATGGTTCATTTTTTGTATCACTGAAAATTGGAAAATTGATCATTATTTACGTAAGATTTTTAAGATCCCAATCACCTTCTTAAGTAAAAGTTTACATTTTTTACTCAATATATAAAAAATATATCAGAGCATTATATTTATTTTGTATTTCCAAGAACTATAATTTTAATATATTTCAAGAGTTTACAGAAATTACCTATTAAATTTTCAATGAAAATTTCATTTTTTCAAGGCATTTGACCAGATTTTAAGAATCTTCAAGGAGTTAAATCAGATTTCTAGAGATTTTAGTGGATTACCACGGTCTGAGAGATACCTTAGGCTTTCGATAGGTTTTACAGATTTCGAATGATTTAAAAAGATTTCAAGAGTTTGAAAAAATTACCTAGTAAAATTTTAGAGAATATCGTCGGTGCTGTCAATTTCTATCATTTAAATTTTTCTTGTCTTAATAAGGGTACTGTACGAGTACCGAAACGTTGGTAATGCAATTTTGTTTATATTTTTTTATTTTCATTTTGACTGTTATTTTATTGTAATTTGATGATCATAAAAATAAAAAAGACGAAAGAAAGAAATAGAGAAGGAAAGGGATATGGTTGGCTACTTTCTCATTTTTCTTTCCTCTTTTTTATTTTTTATTTTTGTCCGAATTTTTTTTTCTAGATCACAATAGGATTTTTTGTTTTTGTTTATTCGTTATGGTCCAAATTTTGTCGTTGGATTCTCTTTTTTTTAATAATAGTTTGCATCAATTTGATTATTGGACGTTAAATAGGATTTTTAATTTGGACTTAAATCTATTTTAAATTTCTTAAATTTTGAATCTCATTTTTTAAAGGATTTCAAAAGATAACAAAGAATTTTGACGAATTCTAAGGGATTTAAGAAATTGAGAAATCAAGAATGATTTCAACAGATTTCCACGAATTTTAAAAGACTTGGAAATATTTCATAATAAGTCACTGGATTTTAAAAGATTTTAAAGGGTTTAATATGATACCGAATTATTTTCACGAATTTTGAAGGATATCAGGGGTTCGAAAATATTTGAAAATATTTCAAAGGATTTTAACGAATTTTTCAAGATTAAGAGCGATTTTGATCATTTTTCGGGATCTTAATTTTTTAAAAGAAATTTCAAAATAAGTTACGAGATTCGAAAGGATTTGAAAAGATTTCATGTGATACCGAAGTATTTTAATGATTTTTTAAGATTATGAGAGGACTTTAAGGAGGTTTCGACGATTTGAAGGATTCAATGAGATTTTATAAAATTTCAGGGGATTTGAAGAGATTCAAAAAGATTACCAAGGTTTTTAAAGATTTCACTGCATTTTAAACTTTGAAAGATTTCAAGAGAAATCGTAAGATGTCAAATTATTCTAGGGATTTCATGGAGCTTATCAGGTTTTTAGAGATTTTGAAGACAGATTTTGCTAGGCAGTTGCGTATTTTTCTGAAAATTTCCCCTTTTTGTCAGAGTAATGCTAGAAAGCTGGGGTTTTTTGTTGTTGAACTTTGAATTTTTTTACTTTTTAGTACAGTAAAATAATAAATATATTATTAATATTAATTAAAAGAGGCTTTTTGTAACTACTTAATGAAGAATTTACATTCAACATGATCTGTGCAAAAAATTTTGAGAATATTTTAAATATCTTTTTTATTTTAGAAAAATATGTTCACCAAAAAGGAAGAGATCACCTAAAAACTAATTCTCTCTAATGTTTAATTATAATTTGTTCATAACTACAAAGCTACAACAAACTTATAAATTTAAGAAGAAACCGCAGCTTAATAGTAATTTGTAAGCAATAATTATTTGTTAAGCAATTATGTTTACTAAATGACATAAATTGGAATATTTCTGAAAAACTTCACAACTTCAGAACAGTATTCTAAGAGAATATTATTAAGGAGAATACAAAATAGTTTAAACAATCACGTTGTTAATTTGAATGGATTATTATCTTGCTCTAATTGAAAATTTGAAAATAAGTTGAAAAAATTCGAAAAAAATACACAATTTAGCTCTTATAGATTTTTTGTGGGACCCTACAAAATAGAATCATGGGGGTGATATTCAAAAAGTCATTTTTTATTCTTATTTAATGGCTGACTGTGAAAAGAAATGTTAAGTTTCGACTTGTTTTACCCAATATTTACGTTTCTGAATAAAACTTACGGAACCTATACAAATAATTAAAAAACAAATTTTTCTGGATTTTAACAGAAATTTATTCCAGAAATTGTAGGAAATCCCAGAGAAGTTCCACGGATCTTAAGCGATGTCGTCAGATTTTATAAAAAAATGTTCGGGACTCCGAAGGATATCGAAGGAGCTCTACGGATTTTAAGGGGTTCAAAAGGGTTTCAGGTCTGAAAGAGATTTGAAAATATTTCCACGGATTTCAGGGTATGTCGAAACATTTCTAGAGATTCTAGAGGATTTCAAAGATTTCCACATTTTTTAAGATTTCTTGACAACTGGGGAAAATAAAATGAATTAAATGAAAGTTTAAGGAATTTCTAGCTATTCTAAAGATTTTAAAGGCTTCGAGGAATTTCACAAGAGTAAAAGGATTTCATTCACTATCCAGATATTTTAAGGGACTTTAAAGATTGCTATGTATTTAAACATTTTTAAAGAGAACTTTGATGAATAAGTTTAATTTAATTTTTATTTTTAAGCAATATCAAATGACGTGTATTTATTTTAATTCGTTTTTCCGATTTCCAAAATTTTCATTGGATTTTAATGGATTTTCAAGGATTTCAAGGTATTTTAAGGTGATCGAAGGAATTTTACAAGATTTAAAGGATTTAATTCAATCGAAAAAATTTAGGGCATAAAAAATCGAAACCAAAATTTTAATGCATTTTTGGATAACCAACATGTATATTAAAAAAAAAATTAAAAAGAGGAATTTCATGTAAGAAATAACTTGGACCCCTCCTCGCAAAAAAATTCTTATGTAATTATTGGACGCTCGTAAAGCTAAACTGGAACCTGGAATGAAGAACGATTTCGTACTGTGCTTACAGTGGCTTTGACCGTAACTCCATGGAATCTAAACGTAAATAGGCAGGGTCGCGTTAATAGTGTCTGTTGGTTTTAGACGCATGACGCAACCTAATTTAACTAATGTGCTTATAGTGCGACCCTTATGTTATGTGTCACGTTTGACTGAGCACCGTCTCTCTTTCGGCCGAGAGTGCAATTCTACAAATATGGTAAATCCGAAGTTTCTAATTCCAGGTTTCAGTGTAAATTTATATTTAAAAAGTAAATTTGTTTGTTTAAAAAATACATCTCACTTATTCAGAGCAACGTCCCATGCAGATACAATAATAGCGTTGATTGTCAAATCAGCAGGAACTAATTCAGCAACCAGAGATCCATCAGTATGCATTGTTTTCAATAAACCAGAACTCATATCTACAAGTGTTTGCGAAGCTCCTTGAGAATTGGGAATCCATCCTGGGATAGGTTCATGATAAGTTGACATAACTGTTAAATTAATATTAATTATTTTTAATATAATATTTGAAATAATAGTATATTACATCATAAGGAGTGTTAAGCATGTTTTTATGGGAAAATCGATGTTTGCAGGACATGGTTTTTCAAGGCGTCCTTGCAAAAATTGCGCTCCACGTAAGGATCTGCCTAACCCACCGCAGAGCATAATCTAAGCAAATTTCAGAACTGCACGGCCCAGCCTTTACACGAAAACTAAAAAAAAAAAAGGAAATCATTCGCTCGAGAAATCACTTTTGAA
>NC_046659.1:122307335-122316571 GCF_010883055.1 Belonocnema kinseyi | reverse complement strand
AATAATTTCAAAAGTACCTCCCCAACACAAATTCGGAGCTGCACACTTTCCATTCAGAACTGCACACTTGTGCAGAGCTGCACGTTAGATTATGCTCTGACCCACCGAGTGATGTACGATGTGTTATTCAAAATCAGTGTTTTTTGAGACTTTAGGACCGTCTGAAAACTAAGTCGTGATGTTTATAATATGTTTGGTCGTGAAAAGTAAAAACATACGACTAACGCGGCAGTTATCTGCTTGTCTGTGATTGGTTATCTCGTTTAGCGCGAAATATAAATGTAAATATATATATATATATATATCTACAGTAAAATTAGACTATTCTTAATGTTACAGTGTGGCGGCGTTCGAAACCACTAATATAACTACAGGAGGTTTGCCGCCGCCCCCCCCCCTTCGCCACATATGTTGCGCAATTTTTTGAAATATTTTCGGTTTTGTGTTATTGAAGAAAATTTAGTTACTACCCGAGACACACGAATTACCAAATACTTAGAAGCTACTAAAGTAAAAATAAGAACAATAAGAAACTTAGTCCATATGGGTACATTTTTTAGATCTTATAACATCTTTCAAATTCTTTAAAATCTTTGAAAATATATAAAATTATTTGAAAATTTCTGGAAATCTTTGAAATTTTTGAAAATCCACCCATTAAAAATGATTTTAGATCTAAGAAAGTCTTTGGAATTTTCCTAAATAAACTAAGTTCTTTAAAATCCCTTGAAATTCCTCAATTCTTTAAAATTCCATGGAAATATTATAAAATTTTTGAAATTTTTTTTTAGCAAATTTGAATATTGAATTTGATCTGTGAAAAAAGATCCCTCTCCTTCCCTCCGTTAGGAATCGAAACCAGGTCTACCGATTATTACCATTCGGGTGCTCTTACAACTAAGCTACTGTAAAGATAAAAACACGAATCCTTTGATTCTTTCTGGTTTCTGAATTTGAGGGGCTTCGTAGATCTACAGTGCAGATTTCTATTTTCACGTAATGTGATTAGTATCTTGATCTGATCGGTCACTAGCAGCCCCGATGATAATACAGAGTTCTGAAATCTTTACTTCCTTAAAATTCTTTAAAATTCCCTAAAATATTTTCCATCCTTTTACAATTTTTAAATCTCTTTAAAATTCCTTGGATTATTTTTAAGTACAATTAGATCTTCAAAATGCTCTTTAATCTCTTCGAATTCTTGAAATCTAGTTTAAATCCTTGGAGTCTTTTAAAATTGTTTTAAACCTTGAAAAGCTTTCGAAGCCCTTGAAATATTAAAAATCTTTTCTAATCTTTGAAATTCCTAAATTCTTGTGAATTCATTTTTTCAGCATTTCATTGAAATATTATGAAATTCCTTGAAACATTTGAAATTTTTTAAGTTTCTTGAAATTTCCGTGGGATTCTTTAAAATACTCTAAAATATTGTGTAATCTTTAAATATTTTTAAAGTGCTTGACAATTTAATGGTTTCTTTTAAAGTAACCGAAGATTTTTAAGATCCTTTAAAATCTCTTCGAATTCTTGAAATCTATTGAAGTTCCTTGTAGTCTTTTCGAAATCTTCAAAACCTTAATAAGCTTTGGAATACCTTGAAACATTTGAAATCTTTTCAAATATTGGATAGCCTTTGAAATCCCTCAATTCTTTTGAATATATTTTATGAAAGTTCATTGAAATATTATAAAATCCCTTGAAATCCCTAAAAATGTTGTAAGTCTCTTATAACTTCCTTAAAATACAGTAAAATCCTTCAATAGACCTCCCTTCTATAGCCCTTTCGAGGATTGCGCGATTGTTGCGGTCGTCCCCAAAAATCGGCGTTATAAAAGACTCACTGTACTTAAAAATACCTCAAAATATTTTTCATCTTTTAAAATTTTTAAAAGCTCATGAAAGTTTCTTAGGTTCTTTTAAAGAACCATAAAATCTTCAAAATCCTTTTGAAATCTCTTCAAATTCTAAAAAATCTATTAAAATTCCTGGGAGTCCTTTAAGTTTTTCTAAAAACTTGAAAAGCTTTGGAATACCTTGAAATATTGAAAATCTCTTCATATATTTGAAATCCTCCGAAATACCTCAAATATTTTGAATAAATTTTTTTAATTTCTTTGAAATAATATAAAATCGCCTGAAACACTTTAAGATTTTGTAAATCTATTAAAACATCTTTAAAATCGTTACCAATATCCCAAAATATATTCCATCCTTTTCAATTTTGTAAAAGTCTTGAAAATTCCTTCTGTTCTTTCAAAGTACCCTAAGATTTTCAAAATCGTTTAAAATCTCTACAAATTATTTCAATTTATTGAAATTCCTTGTAGTCTTTTAAAATTCTTCAAACCTGAAAAACATTTGGAATACTTTGAAACATTGAAGATTTTGTTAAATCTTCGAAATCCTTCAATTTTTGTGCCTAAATATTGTAAAATAAACCATTTCATTCTTTTACATCTTTGGAATACCTTTATTATTAATATTATTATTATTAATACCTTAATATTGAAAACCACTTTATATCTTTGATATCCTTTTAAATCCTTCCATTCTTATGAATAAACTCTATGAATTTCATTTGAATAATCAAAATTCCTTGAAACAGCGTAAAGTTACATAAAATCTGATATTTCTTGAAATTCCTTAAAATTCCTTGAAATATTTGAAGTTCTATGAAATCCTTTGAAATATTTTAAAAACCTTTACAATCACTGAAATTCTCGGAAACTCGAAAAAACCTCTGACTAAAATTCCTTAGAATCCTTTAGAATATTTTAAAACCTTATGCGTCTTAAAATATCCTTCCAAATCTTCAGAAATTCTAGGTAATTCTTTAAGGCTGATGAAAATTGTGTTTTTTAAATTTCAAAAATCTTAAAAATATTTTCAAATTCCTCAAAATAGTTGAGAGATCTTAAAAATTCATTGGAATCTTTTAAAAGCCCCAAAAATCTTTCACTGCTTTTGATATATCTCCATGTTCTTTGAATATTTGGAAAATCCTTATAATGTTTTAAAATATCAAAAAATCTTCGAAACTCTTTAAAATAATCAAAAAATGTTAATCTATTTGGAAATCATTTAAAATTCCCTAATTTTTGTAACAAAATTCTTAAAAATTTTATTGAAATGTTATAAAATCACGTGAAATTGCATAAAATATGAGGACATTTTTCCGACCCCCCCCCCACCCATAAAAAACCTGTTACGTAATTTACGGCTGACCCCTTAGTATTTCCTGTAACTTTGTAATAAAATTTTAATTTGTTATCTACTCAATTGTTATATTGTAAAAGTGCTAAATTTAATCATTACCTATTGCAGGTCTGAATAGTCCAAGCGGAAGGTCCTTGGCATACTCTTGTAATAACTGTTCTGCGATTGCTTTCGTGAATACGTATGTATTGGGAGACTTGCTCTTTGAAACAATATCCATGTCGTTAAAACTCTTTTCATCGAGAGTTTCTGCTAACTTCAAAATGTTAGCTCCTGTTAAGAAAATATTGATTTTGTAAAGCTCTGATACAACTTTTTTTATAATCCCATTAAAAAAACTCACTTCTTCATGGTAAATTATTCTGATTAAAATTAGAATGTGAAATTAAGATATACTTATATTTAAAATGAAAATTCGAACCTGTTATTATAGGCTCATAGAAAATTTCATCAATCTCTTTTCTTGCACAATTGCTATAAAGGGTTGAAACGCTTATAAATGCCTTTAAAAAAATGTTATTCAGGTTAAATATAAAAATAGAATATTATATTATTAAAATTTTTAAATAATAGTGTATAAATATAATAATAAATTTCAAAATAATTATATACTGACCTTTAAATTATGAATGCATTTACAAATATCAATCATTTCTTTCGTTCCATAAACGTTATTAGCTACCGCAGTTTTTAGTTTTTCTATCATTTTGACTTTCGCAGCAACATGAAAAACGATTGAAACGTTTTTTACTATAATCTCCTTGTCCGTGGTGGAAATTCCAAGACCTGGTAAAGTGCAATCACCTTGCATTGCAATGATTTTTTTTCGAAAATTCGGAAATTCAATTCTTAATCGATCAAATATCTGTAACAAATTAAGATATTGTTTAATAGCCCAGTCAAATTAGACGAGAAAAGGTAGACGTTCAATGAAAGACCTTCTGATCACTTTTTTTGACAGGTTTACTTGGAGTGTTACTCTCGGATAAAAGATAGGTGAAAAGCTTAATAGTTTTTGTAAATCATAAAAAAAGTTTAAAAATAACTCCCATTCAAACTTTTTGCGACTGATATTTAATGGGGATATTAATTTGTTTAATTAAGTGTAGAGTATTCTGAGAAGCCTGCGTTTTAATGAATTTCCATTGTTAAAAATTCCTGGTATACGGAAAAAATAGTCGATTAAAAATCCAGTGACTTTTTAGTATAGTCTTGTATATGAGAGAAAGTCAATTAAAATTCAGAACTTTCCATCTTCAATGGCAAATTAAGATTTTCTGCTATACAAAATTACCGTAAAATGCAGTTTTCAAATTATCCAATTTTATTATCTTGCTTTTTTTACTCACTTTTTTGGTAGTTAATTCAATAACTTGGTTGAAAATTATATTTTTGTTGAAAAAACTTCATATTTTCTGTTTTAAAATCCAACCGTTTGGTTAGGAATTGAACTATTTTGTTGAAAATTGCTCTTTTTGTACGAACTCAAAATTTTCTTTTTTATAATGAAATTTTTTTTAAATTCCTAAGCTCTACATTTTAAACAAAAAATTCACATTTACATTTTACATTTTAAACAAAAAACAAAAAAAAGCTTTGAAAGTATTTTGAAAGGTTTTAAAAGGATAAAAAATGTTAGAGATTTATAAAAAAAATTTCAAAGGATTTATTATTTTGAGAAATGAATTTGAAGAGAAAATTGAAAAAGAATGCAAAAGGTTCTCAAACAAAATGTTGCAATTTTGCAAGTATAAGAAAGTTTAGAAAAAGTTCGAGTAAGTTTAAGAAATTTATGAAAAAATTTTTAAGTCTTAAAAATATTCAAAATTAATTCAATACTTCTAAAGTTTTCTTATCATTAAAAAAATGTAGATTTTTGAAGATTCGAAACAAAAAATTTAGATATAGTTCCTAATTTGTTTGGTATTAGTGATTAGTTATTGATTAATTATTAAAGAGTTACAAAAAAAACCTGTTTATTTTAATACTAAGTAAATTAATCGCTAATGCCAAAGACATTAGAAATAGAATAGTACATTGAAAATCCAGTGACTTTGTATTTGGATTTGCATTTGCATTCTTTATAATCCAAATTCTAAGTGAAAGTGGCTGAAAATTCAAATTAAGAAAAATTAAGAATACAAATTCCTAAAAAATACTTAAAATAAGTAGAAAAAAATTGTTCTCACATTTGAATATTGCCGATTAAATAAAAAAGTTCTCAATAATTATTTTTTATTTTAAGTATAAAATACTTTGAAATAAAAGAAAAGAGTTCTCTAAAGAATAGTCGAGTGCAAGATCTTTCATGTTGGAAATGGTTGCGTCTTACGGTGTTTGAATGAAAAATGTTTGTATGGTTTTTATTATGCTGCCATATATTTGTTTTACAATTGAAATCATTAAAAAAGAATGATATAAGTATAATAATGATTGCGAAAAGGTTAACCATTTTTGGTCCCAACCAATTTATTTTGTTCAAGAATTTTTTCTGAACATATCTCGACTTAATTTAGAAATACCAAATAAAAAATTACATATGAAAAATGAAAATTTTCAAGATATTTTAAACGACATTTTCCATAATTCAAAATTAACAGAAAAATTTGCATTAGAATCAAAGCCGTGTTAGGGACTTCCAAATGATCTCGTTTGAATCTCGTATCATGCAATATGATTTGAAGTTTAATGTAATGTGATTGAACAATTTTTCCTATTAAAACAAAGAATTAAAAATTAATCTTTATCAGAAAATAAATTCCCTGTTACTTCAAAAGCAAAGGAAATTCCTAACCTAGAAAATATTCTTCAAGAAAATGAAATCACAAAAAGTAGCGCGGTGCTGCGGAAAACGTTTACTGCGCCTCTTTTGTTTTTAGTGACTATCAGCCTTGTGCATCTCTCCATATTTCAAATTTTAGCTTGACCCCGCAACTGTCCTAAGTTGATTAGTACCTAATATCTCCAGCGCGGCGCTAGTTGTCCCATCACTCCCTGTTTTTACATAGAAAGCTATGGGTATAAATCACTTTTTTAATTTCTTAGTAAACAAGGTGTTATTTTGATGCAAAGAAATCCTTGAAATTAAAACAATGTTACTTATTTAACATTTTAAAATAGTTTTTTCAGTCATTTTCTGTGAATACTAAAGACAAAATATGATTTATATGGTCGTACAATAATCCTGGCAAAGTGGAATATATCTTAAATTTGAATTTCAATGAAAAGTAAAATATGATTTTTAAAGTTCATGGTCGAAAACAAATTAACAATATTATTTATGGAATGTAAAAAAATCCCGGAGAAAAATTTAAATTGTGCTAAGTTCGAACGTAACATATGAATACTCTCGCTTGAGAGTGAAAAAAATTTCTTTAATTCTCCTTTTTATCATTATATCCTTTCTGGTCTTTAAAACAAAGATATTAAAACATTGATTATATTTGTTCCTCTGAAAAATATTTTTTTTTACAAATTGAATTATTGAATAAACTATTTTTAATGTTTTTACATATTTTTATGTTATATGTTCATAAATAAAAATTTTATTCAATTTCAATTACATTTTATGCAATATATTCAATAGGCTAAGTACTAGCTAAGCCCTCAAATGTTCAGTTTCAACTTGTATACTATCAAAACTTTTTTCACAAAACTATTTAAATATTTTATTTATATAAATATTATTTTTCTGCGTTTTCAGATATAAAAAGGATTATATTTAACTTTTTATTCAAATCCAAATCTAATATTCTACTTCACCAAGTTTAATGGGCAGTACCGGCCTTTGGGGAGGGCGAGGTCGGATGCCGCCCGAGGGCGCCGAGCGAGTAAGGGCGCCGCAGATGCCCTACGTTTCATGTTGTTTTCTCTTTTACATAGGATTTAATTAAAATGTTTTAGAGGTTTTAAAAAAGTGCGCGTTGATCATGACTAGATCATGAATTCCAAGAATTGAAAGAATACCATTGGTTAAAAAGAGATGGAGATATCTCTCGCTCTTTCTAACCAATGACATTATTTTAGTTCTTGGAACCTACTATAGGTTCGCTAGCGAGATGCTGCATCTATGTTTTCTGGATCAAAAATATATTTCTTTGTTAGGAATTTATTTTACCGACACAGTGTGACGTCACACTTAAATGCCTGAAAGTTACAGCTAGCAACAACTCCAGCGCTATAGAAAAAATCTTTGGCTATATTCAGTGAGTCAGTGCTCCGGCTGATTGATCTGAAACACGTGGTTACGTATTACGTTAAATCGAAAACTGGAGGGATAATTTTTGTTTACTGTGGTTATCTGCAGATGCATATTGAAATTTATTGTAGTTGATTAGTTGATTATTTATTTTCTGTTATAAGGAGACGGAAGAGTAATTGAAAATTTGACGGAAAATTGGGAGCACTGAGGGCAGAGGTTAAAGGCTCCTCTAGACTAACCTAGAAACCTGTCATCCAATTCCTACCTTTATATCTCATGTAAGCACTTCAGAAGAGTATATTTTTAATTGTTTATTAACTTTGCCATAGTATCTATCATTTTACCAATACCGCTTACACACTTATGTAAAATACTAAAATAGCGAAACGTTTTAACTTGTAATTTTCAGTAACAATGGCTTTTCTATATGTTCGTCCGTCCTTCTATCTATTTGTTTATTTTGCGCAGTGTTCGTCCAGCTTACACGAAACTATACGGAGTCTACACCCTACATGCAGAAAAAGTAGATCTGTAGCAAAAATTATTGGGTCTGTTAATGGGTTCATTTAAAAAACATTTTTGTGATTTTTTATTTATTCTCCCCAAACAGGTAAATGGTATGTGATACGCACCAAAATATGTCATAATGTCGGGCAAACATTCGAACGTTAAAAGAAAGCCGTCCGGCTACGAATACAGAAAACGGAATAAAGTTTGAACAGAGTAAAAAGTTTATGAACATTGAGAAATATGTTGTGCAAAAAACGGAAAATGAAGGTACAAAAGATCTAAGAGAACTATCTTCTACTTCAAGTCTCGACACAAACGTCACCATCGAAGTTAAACCAACTGAACAAATGGGAGTTGTTCTTCTTGGAGATAATGCGCCAGTTCAAATTCAAGAACAGGAAATCGTTGAAAGTGATGCTGCAGGAGTTCATGTTGTAGAGATTAACGATGAAAAATTCAAAGATAAGACACGAGAAACACTGAATTTATATGATTGTGGTACCTGGCCAGTTCTTCGAAATAGCAGTACTGTAGATCATTTAATCAAAATTGGTCCGATACAAATTAAAAATAAAAATTACCCTGAGGATGAGAAACGTCGACATTTCTCAAACTCTTATTACAATAGAAAACTTTCAAATGGTGAAATTTTTTGCCGCCGATGGCTTGTTTACTCCGTGTCTAAAGATTCCATATTCTGTTTTTGTTGTCGACTTTTTAATAATAAATCGAACTCCAAATTAGTTGGCGATGGATTCAATAATTGGAAATATTTATCTGAAACATTAGGAATTCATGCGAATTCTACCTCTCATATGAAATGTTATCAGCAGTGGGTACAAACTGAAATTAAACTAAAAACAGGAGCAACCATAGATAAGCAGGAACAAAAAATTATTGAAAAAGAAAGCTTACATTGGCAAAATGTTCTCCATCGATTATTGAATATTACTCTGTACCTGTCGGCGAATAATATGGCTTTCAGGGGAACCTCGGACACTTTGTATACACCTAATAATGGAAAGTTCTTAGGACTAGTGCAATTTTTTGCAAAGTATGACCCCGTGATGCAGAACCATGTAACACGTGCAATGAATAGTGATATTTCGGATCATTAATGCGGAAAAACGATTCAAAATGAGTTAATAGATTTGATGGCTGAAAAAGTAAATGCCGAAATTATAAGCAGAGCCAAGGTAGCTATATTTTATGCAATCATAGCTGATTGCACTCCAGACATTTCTCGGAAAGAACAACTCTCATTTACAATTCGATTTGTTGACTTAACAGATGATACAGTACAAATTAA
>NC_046659.1:122294352-122307235 GCF_010883055.1 Belonocnema kinseyi | reverse complement strand
GAACGTGTTATTTACTTAAATAGCACGAGAATTCTGGATCAATCTGAAAAATCTCTATCCCTTCCACACACTACTCCTTTCCCCTGCCGTGTGAGTCACGCCCACCCCGAAAGGGAAATGGCTTAATGGTGTAATGTAATGTAATATTTAAGGTCTACAATGTCACAAGATCGACTTTCCAGTTTAGGAACTTTATCAATTGAAAATGATATAGCCGAAAACCTAGACTTTTCTGCTTTAATCAAAGATTTTTCCGATAAGAAAGCCCGAAAAGTTAACTTCGGACATTAAAAAAACTTAGTTTATAATCTTGACCTGCTTTGTTTTCTTTGTACTAATTTGTATGTATTCTGAACCTATGTTTTCTGAAATAACATGATTTTTCTGTGGACTCGACCAACGTGATTTGTTTTTTTTTCTACTAAAAATCTCGAAAATTTAAACAATAGGGATATTTTTCATTTTGAAAGGGGCGGCATGAAAGATTTTGCCCGAGGGCGCTACATAGGGTAAGGCCGGCACTGTTAATAGGTGACGTTTTTAGTCATGTTTTCCATAAGCATGTACATACATCGTTTAGAAAACTGTTTTGAAATATAAAATGCGTAATATTATTTTCATTTCAATATATTTTATTATGAAAATAATATTTTGCTAATTAAAATTTTTTTAAAATTGGTCTACTCGCATTGCTTACAATGCAACAACAGGGTGTGATGGGACAACTAGCGCTGCGCTGAAGATATTGGGAACTAACCAACTTAGACACTAAGGGATCGCCATTTTGTTTTCGGATGCACGGGGCTGGTGACTATCGACGGAATTCGATAAGGCCGTATTCTCAATTCTTCTATTACTCGTTTATTATTTATCAGCAAGGATCGCTTTGGTTTCATTAAATTTTTCTCGCTATCCAGGAGTCATAGAATTTCACTTAAAATTTAAGCGATTATTGTACACATGCATTGGACGTATTTTGCAAAACCTTGAAAAATTTGTTTAATTTTCACTTTATTGGTAATTAAAAATATACACACGGATTTGTCAGAGTGCAAGTTTTTAGTATTTCAATAGAACGTTCACTCAAGATTTTAAACAAAACAGAAAACTGTTAATTAATTATTCACTAATAAATTAATTAGATTATAATAAAAAAAATACATTATATGTAGAATTGAGAACTCACCGGTTCTGAAAAAATCGTTTCAAGTCGACTTTGAATGTCTTGTCCTCTTTTTGGTCTTATTATCATATAAATAGCAGATAGCTCAGAGCAGCATCTGAGAAGCTTTTCTATCAAAATGGTTCCAAAAAAGCCTGTACCGCCTGTAAATGACACAATTTTTATTTCAAAAGTTGAATTTTTTGTTTTCAAAAGCAGTCTTACAGCTTTTATTACGATTTTTATACTTCATTATATATCAATTGGTTTCTGTGAAATGTTTAATTTAATTATCAATTAGAATTTTTTATTATTCACCTGTAATGAAGATACTTTGGTGGGCATAAAAATTCTGTACTGCTGTCATTGTCTTGGATTTTTTATTTGCCATTTTTTGAGATACCTATCTGAAATAATAATATTATCTCAATGACTATCACTCTGAAAAGTGTTTGAATAAATGATTTATTCTATATAGGATCGACAAAACATTTGACTGATTTAAACCAATATTTGGTTGTTTCAAACCAAAATTTATTTGGTTGAAACACACTATTTTCAACCTAATAAAATTTTATTTAAATAGATTTCACGGTATTTCATGAAATTCTAAAGGATTTCCACGGATTTTTTCAGTTTTTATAACAATTTTACGAGGTTTCAAAGATATTCAAACAATGAATTTAAATTGAAACGCTTAAATCGGCTTTTAAGAGATTTAATAAAATTTCTGCGGATTTTAAGGAATACATGAATCAATTTGAAAGAATTTTGAGGTATTCCAAAGAATTTTGACGGATTTTAAATGATTTTATCAAATTTAATAAAAATTTTAGTGGATTTCAAAGATATCCAAGTATGTCAAGAGATTTCAAAAGATTTCAAAGGGTTTTGAAAGACCTGTACGTATTTTAAGGGTTTTAAACTAATTTTATGGTAATTCCAAACATTTTAAATAATTTTAAAGGATTTTGTCGGTTTTTAAATGATTTAATAATATGCAGGGAAGTATTTTGGGGTAGCTAATTTCTAATTAATAAGATTTAATTGTAAAAATAAGTCCCGCGACTTCAGAATGGATCCTCAGGGATTTTTGGGTCAATGATTACGAATCTTTAGCCAAACTTATAAAATTTGAATTGCCGGATACAATAAGGCTGGCAAAAAATGTAAAAATAAGTCTCGTGGCTTCAAAATGGGTTCACAAGGGTTTTTTGGGTTGCTGATTATGAATCTGAAGTCAAAATACCCAAATTCAAAATGGCAGAGACAATACTTATTCAACAAAATTTTATTTGCTATTTTAAATTTTGGAATGTTTACACCAAATTCGTAATCAGCGATCCAAATAATGCCAGAAAGACCCATTTTTAAGTTTTGGAACCAATTTCATAATTTTTATCCGCCACATTGGATCAGCCGTTTCGAATGTTTTTATTTTGATAATACTTAGACAATATTTGTAGCTAATTAAATATTGCTAGTCACACTTATATTTAGTTTGTACAAAGGCTGAATTTTCTTACTTTCTTTATTTATAAAATCTATTCCGTGAACAAATAGCATGTTTTTAAGGTTTTCTAAATTTCAAATGAAATCTCTAAGTTAATTTTAAGTTGCTTTTTATTCTTGTAAATTCTTAAAAACTATGTGAAAAATATTTAAAAACACGGTTAGAAAGGTGTCATACTTGTAAAATTGAAAGGATCTTATTTAACACCCAAGGATTTCAAGGGATTTCAAAGATTTCGATGTGTCCACACGGGGATTTTTAGAGAACGGCAATGAATAAGTTTAATTTAATTTATATTCCTAAAAGATTAAAATTGTTAAATATTCATTTTAACCCATTTTTGCTATTTCACCAGATTTAAAGAATTACATCAAATTTCCAAGGATTTCAAAGGATTTGAAAACGGTTATAAGATTTCAAGAACAATCTAAGGTTTTTAACCAATTTAAAAATATTTATTGAATATAGACATATTTCCAAAGATTCCAGGGATTTTAAGAGATTTTAAAGGATTTTCATAGATTTCAACGAAATTTTAAGCAATTTTAAAGACACCAAAGGAATTTGTATATTCTTTCTTCGTACATTTTATTTGCAAATAATTTTATTAAGGAGAAAGTTTATTTGTATATTATTTATTCTTATGCTGATTATCTTAACATTTTTATCTAAATAATAAATTACCTACAATCCATGGAATCTTTTACAACCTTATCCAATTTCATGCAATCTTGTGGGTACCAATAGATTCAGAGGAATTATCCCTACAAACAATAATTATTATAAATGGATTATTTTGCTAAAAAACTGTTGTTTTTTACTATAAAGGTTTTAAATTTTGCAACGTTCACCATCTTTTTCTATTTAAAAAGGTTCGAAATTATTTTCCTCACATAATTCACTCGCGGATCTACTGACGCTGCTAACTGGTTTTCTATCTCCATATATAACAAGAAAATCTATTTAAATTCATGTATTCCTAATTACAATTATAAAATTTTCAAAAGTTATTAACGATTAAAAACGCATAGAGATTGAAGATTAAACTGAAAGCAAATGCATGTCATTCATTGCTTTTTACGTGCGTCGAATGAAAAAGAAACTTAGTAGTTACAAACTGATGTTACTAGAAGCAAATAACAAATATTTTCTGCTTTAATTTCCAATTTTTTGTTCAAAGATCTACCAATTCTTCACCGAGTTGCATTAAACCTTTTGGAATCCACAAAAAATAATTAAAAAGTAAATTCTGCGCAGAAATATTGTTTATTTTCTTTGCCGCATTCCATTGCAAGCTTCCTTTACCTTTTTCCTCTCTTAAATCCTTCCTATGCATGCTACCATATTTCCTCTTTTCATTTATAGAATCTGCTCTTTTTATTTTCATAATACATCCTTTATCTGATATCATCTCCAAATCTAAAGCCTGCTATTTTGGTCTATCTCCTCTCTCCCTGTCCCTTTTCTGAACACTTTGGCACTCCTTCCTTTTTATGATTTGATACCATTTATTATATTTTGATTCCTCAATCATCACTCATATTTCTAATAATTATTTTCCCCTGACTATTCTTTCCAATTCTTTATAGTTTATTGCAGTCCCTTCTCCTACAACTCTAGCACTAAAGAACTCCTTTCTTTTTTTCTGTACTCATCTATACGAGGTGTGTTTCCATCTTTTATTATTCCTGAGAACTTGAATAATTCTTTCCTGATTCTATCCCCTTCCTTTTAGGCTTCTTCGCTTACTATCCATTACTTTTTTCCTAAATTTCCTTTCTGTCCATCCTAAAAAAATATATAAAATTTTTTTCCCTTCTACCATTTTAATATTCTGATTTACAATTTTTCTTCTTTTTCTCTCTTTGCTTACTACTTTCCAAACCTCTTATTCAGTACTAGCCTTCTTCGTCTCTCCTTTAAACTTTTTATACCCGACCTCTTTTTTTAACTGTTCTTCTTCTGTTGATACATTTGCTCCTTCTGCCCTTTTTGGATTTACTGTGTTCTTCCTCTTATTGTTATTCCTCCCCCCCCCCTCCAATGTCACTATTATGGGAAAGTAGATGCAAATTTATATAATCACCTTCCTCTAGTTTCTTGAAACTCTCTCTTGCTTCATCGTTCACTATCACATTATAAATTACTGTTCCCTTTACTTCTCCTGGGCTTGTATATTCCCCTTCCTCACCCTCTTCGATATTTTTTCCCATTTTTACCTCTTCTCCCACTAATCCTCCTTTTAGTTGTATCATTTCTTTCATTTCTTCTCCTGTTATATATTACTGCCTTACTCCTATTCGCGGTGGGCACGATTTATAGAGGTGCTGCAATCACATCCATATGATCGGGTCACGTGGTTTGAAAGCAGGCTAGTTCGAATGTTTACACTGTGATGTCTCTTAATAATTAATATTATTCAAATAAAAACAATTCTAAATTGACGTGAGGTACCTAAAATTATTAGAAATTTGTAAGTTTGTGCATGAAACATTTAACTGTTGCAATATGACAGAAGGAGAAGCGGTTTTAAAAGCAGGACAAGTAGTGCTTTTGTTCGTTGCACTGCAAGGACCGGTAATAAAATGAAACTTACAGGTCTTGTTTTGCAATGAAATTGCAAGTAATTGCAAGTGCATTGAAATTATTTCCTTACAAAATTGAAGGCTCTGTACGATTTCTTTTACAAACAATAGAGATAGAGGAAATAATTGGTTCCTACAAAGCTGGCCGTCTGGGAGTTGCAAACATGTTGTAGCAGTATTAGTATACTTAGAAAGGTACGTATTTAAATAGATTTGTAAGTATATTAAATTCCAATGCTTAATAAATGTAAAAGCTCTGTAGATGAATGCATACATTTCAATTTAAAAATTGAGGCTGTTGCGTGGATAAAAGCTTCTATAACCTCAAAATTGAAACGTTCAATTTTACTCAACAAGTTTTCGAATTAAATTTTTTGTCTATGTTGAAATAATTTATTATATACTGCTTTCTGAAGTGTAACAGACAATAAATTTTAATAATCAGGAAAAAGTAGCCAATCTTGATATCTTGTGTAAATTCGTGACATCTCTCAAACTAAACTTTTGAATTTATTGTGAAATCTTCGTAATGATAATTTTTAAATATTTCTAGAATAGTAAATCTATCAAGTTCACAATATTTTTAATTTCAGTTCAGCAGCTCAATTTTAGGGGAAATGGGGGATTTTTGCTTCGAAAAAAGGGATTTTTGTAAAAAAGGACGAAATATTTTTCCATAAAAATATTAACGCAACCAACAAAAGTTAATAAATTTACCACTTTTATAAGAAACTACAAATTTTCATAACAAATAAAATTACATTATGATCAGTCGCGAATTATTTTGCTCCTTAAGAAGAAAATTGATAATGTTAATTAAATCACGTCAGATTTTCATTTTTCTACTTTTTTCTGCGCAACTAAAAAAAACTAATATTTTAGGAGACAGTTGAATTTCTAACAAAAACATTAATTGCAGCCAAGAAAGATAAATTGTCGACCAACAAAGATTACTTTTTCACAAAATAGTTACTCTTCAACCAACAAAGTTAAATTTGTAATCAAGTAGTTGATTTTTCAATAAACAAGACAAAAGTAAATAAATTTATTAAAATAATTATTTCTTCATATGTGAATGCAGCTAACCTATAAACATCAATCACAACATTCATTTTTTGATACACTGCCAATGCATATTAGGATTAGAAGACTTACAGTTATTATAATTTAAGATTAAACCAATATATTTCACTAAACTCCTAAGGTTGACCCCACTTTTAATAAATATTACACGTAATTATTCCATGTAAGCCGCATATTTTGCATCTAAAAAAACTCTTGTTAACCTTCCCCTTACTCTTTCTCATCCCCTTTTTATCTAGCCACGTCTCCATAATTACTACTGCGCTGTATTATTCCAAATTTCTTATAAAATACTTAACCCTTCTTTTCACGTCTGCTACATTCTAGTAACATTCCATTCTTCCCTTCTTTCCTTTCTCGTCTCTGTCGTTGAGTATCTTTTATATTCCAACATAAATCATAAAAGTAAAAAATGTCTAGTATTTTTGCAGTTTTTATGAACTTATTACCACCATTATTTTTTTGTTCTGACAAGTTATACATTTAGTAAAAAATAATAGAATATACTCCTCATAATCTGTGAATGAACTGCTACAAAATTCGCCATTTTTTGTGTATTTAAAAACTTTCCGCATAAGTTTGATAGCCTTGTATAATATTAATGAATTTTTTTACAGCAATAGAAAAAGTAATGTTTTTGCTCATTTTCAATAAGTCCAACATTAAAATTAATAACTTTTTTAGCGATTTCATTCAATAAGTTATGAATATTTTAATTTTCCACATTCAGACAAATCCTTGATGTAAACCGGGACGAGCTGTCGCTGTCTCCACACTTGCCGTTCAATTAATATATATTTATTCTAAAATAGCTGCTCAAAGTCCTTTATTACAACCTTCAATTTTAACCTTAAATGTTACCAATTGCTGAGGTAAGTAATTTAATAGCAATACATCAATTAAATTTTTTCTATAAAAACAAGTAAATATGCGTTAAAATTTAATATAATAGAATAATATTAAACATTATAAATATTAATAAGATTAATATTATCGATTTACTCGAAAATTTAACTGTTTGCTTTTAAATTAATTGTTCTGTTTAAAATTTATGTTTTCAAGTTAAAAATGTAAATGTTTTTAAGAAAACTCGACTTTATGAGATAAAAATGCATTCTTTTTGTCGGAAAAGACTACTATTATATTACATTCTCATCAGATAAGGTATTAGATGTGTGTAAAATTTGACCCCCACAGTTTTTGTCAAATGTCCACTTTTCGAGACCCCCTGAATCTTAAAAACAGGTGTTTACGAATGTGTCTGTATGTATGTTTGTATGCATGTATGTACTGTATGTCTATGACTCAATGTCTATGTCAGTATGTCTATGTTTGTATGTCTGTACGTCTGTATGTTTGTTTGTCTGTGAGTACGACGCCAAGTTGGCCAAGTTGGTTAGTCAGCCATTTCAAATATTTTTCAGACCAATTTTTTCAAAATTCAAACATTTCCCGTGCGGATATTAATACTATTCAAAAAGAAAAATAATTTATCCTAATGACTTTTTTCATAAAACAAAAAATTACGAGAGTTATAGTATTTACAAAATTATAAAAAATAGACGAAAATGACCATTTTAAGCCAAAAAACGCACAACATGGAAAAAAGCCAAGAGAACAAAAAAGTTGCTTTCTGAATGCGTTCAAAGATTATAAGAACAACTTTTTTAACTGGAAAATCCAATAATTACATTTTTTGTCAGTCAACAAAGCATCTGCCCGCTGCGTGGGCACATTGTCATCCCAAATGTTGTCTTTTAATTTCTTTTTTCTTTTGTGTATGAGGCTTAATTTTTTTATGTTTTTAATGTTATTTTTGACAATTAAAACCAAAAACAGAACTATCTGAAAATTATTCATGACAAATTAATTCATTTTTATATTTTGATCAGAGAAAGAATTAGATTTGTGTAAAGTTTGACTCTCCAAGTTTTTATGAAATTTCTACGTTTTTAGAATCCCTGAATCCCAAAAACAGGTTTTTACGATTGCGTTTCTCTGTCTGTATGTCTGCATGTATATCTGTTTGTGAACATGATAACTTTTGAAAAAATTAATCTGTTAGATTGGCCTTTGTCACACTCTTTTAGTGTCTCAACCTAAAGGTCAAGTTCGTTAGCCAGCCATTTTAGATGAAAATTAAAAAATTAGGCACAATTTGAATATTTTTGAGATTATTTTTTTTTAAATTAAAAAATTCTTTGTGCGGATATTCATAGTATTCAAAACGACGATATGAAAAAGGTTAGGAAAAGGAAAAAATTGATTTTTGAATTTCCTATAAGATTATCATAACAACTTGTTGACTTTTCTTAAAAATCGAAAATTCAAATCTTGACAGCATACAAAATAGTGGAAAATCCAGAAATTACACTTTTTCATTCAAAAATTGCACAGTATTTAAAGCATATAATTTAGAAACTGAAAAACGGTAAAGATGATGTTTAGACCGTATGTGTAACGTTAAAATCCCAAAAATAATATTGTAAATGAGGAAATTCAGTTTTTGAAAAATAGCAGAAGTTTCAATAAAATGTTGAATAAAATTTTTTTTAAATTCCTCCCTTTTTAACGAGACAATGAAACTAAGTCTGTTTTAATACCAATGGTTTTAATACCAATGCATGTTTTGAATTGCAATAATATACATTTATGAAAATGCTATAGTATTTCAAGCACAAACTCGAGTGCGAAGCACGAGATACGTGATGAGAATGTGTTTGGTAAAGCCAAAGGAGCTTTAACAAAAGAGAATTCACAATCACGCTTAAAGTTGCAAGTGGCGCGCCTAGCGTTCGATGAGAATGTTTCCGCTATATGGGCGGATTTTTAAAATTTAGAATTCATCTTGGTTAAAATTAATACATAAATTGGAAAAAGTGTTCAACCAAATTTTAACTATTTTTTGGTTAAAAATGAAATAGTTTTGTTAAAAAGTCATTCTTTTTGGTAAAAAAATTCAACTCTTTTGCAGAAAATTAATCTTTTTGACTTTAAAATTCAACAGTTTAGTTGAAACTTTTGTTCTTTCTTGACCGTGAAATCTTTTGTATTAATATTTCAACTATTTTACTGAAAATTCGTCTTTTTGGTTTAAAAAACTTTCCTTTTTTTCCTAATTACAAATTTGATCTTTTTTGAGCATGACTGCTGCTATTTGGTTAAAAATTAATCTGTATAGGTTAAGGCTTTAACAGTTTTATTAAAAATTCGTTGTTTCTCTTTTTAAATTAGTTCCACTGCTTTTAATTGGTAATTAAAAAATTTTTTGGATGAAAAATCAACAATTATATTTTTTAATATGAATTCATATTTCTTGTTTAACCCAATACTTCATTTTCCAATCAAATTTTTGAATTTAGAAATAGAAAAACGTTCTATTGTAAATTAAAAACAAATTAGTTAATTAAAAAACAAACACATTTTCAGATCATATATCTATATGTTTATACATTATATGTATATCATATTAAATTTTAATGCATACTTACTAATTTAAATTGAAAATTTCAATTTATGATTTGCTAATAAATTACTTACCTTAGCTCTCGGGAAAATTTGCGGTTAGAATTGGTGGTTGCAAATAAGGATACTTCGAGCAACTTTTTTAGAATAAAATAATCTATAGGAAAGAAAACATGGAGCTTATGAATAATATTTTCCAAATTAATTAATTAAATTTAATAATATTTCAAGTTATTTTCTTAAACAAAATGTTAACGTGTTAATATGACTTAATATCTTATAGTATTACTTAGCGAACAATGGTTTTACAAACTATGTTTATTATACTGATAACTTCTTAATTGGAGGAATCTTTAGAATTGTAGACGTTATTGGTACGATTTTAATTTATGAATAGATTCTATTATTATAGAAGTTATAGTTGGTTTATGGGATTATAACAATAGTTGATATTCTGACGCACAGCTCTATTGATGCTCAGCTCTGTTTCGCAAGCATTGGGATGCAGCATTCTGGAATAGTATTATAATGCATATTAATAATAATCTCTCACTCTACAGGCATTCATCATGATATAGTTCATATTGAAGTACGAATTCAGCACAATTTTCACCAGGATCACGGATATAATTTCGACGGAGAATCCACCCAAATCAAGAATCAATAGTTATATTATATTTGTTCCTTTAGACAATAAAGTCGTTTCTAAATCATTCAACCTTGCTAACTTTATATTCTTCGATTGCCATTTAATAATAATATACAAAAATATGAAACAACATTGTTATGATCCCGTTTTAAACTATACAGTTTACTTACTTTCATAATAAATAGTTCGAGGCACTGAGTTTCAAATGTTCAATTTAGAGCATTATTAAATTTCAAACGATTCAAGTTTAAATGCTTGGTTCTGGCATAGTTTTCTTTTTACGGAAATTTTTTTGTTTACAGATTAATTTGGAAAGGGGCTTAGTAAACTGGAACGCTGCTTCAAAAATATACAGTAAAATTTAAATTAAGAAATTTCCCATTGTAAACGCTGTTAAAACGCTGTTAAAACTTTCGCGTTCTATTACAACAAAATATATAAATTTTTACCATATAGTTGAACCTTCATCTATGAAAGATAAAGTTCCTAACAGAAATAAAATAGCTGAATTTTCAGTTTAAAACAATTAATTTTAATAAAAAAGAAAAACGATTTTTCGACATATCACATGCATTTTAACCAAAATACCTAGTTGCATGCGCAACTAAAAAAGACTCATTTTCAATCAAACATGGAATAGATTAATTTTCATTTAAGATGAATTCAAAACGGAAATTATAAATCTTAAAAAAACAAACAGAATTAATTTTTAACAACGCAAATCATTTTTCAACCACGTAGTTGAATTTTCAACCTGACAAGATAAATCTTTAAAAATTTCTAGTTAAATTATAAATCTTCAACAACAACAAAAAATGAATTTTTAACAAAATAGTTCAACTTTCAGCCAAGTAGTATAAAGGGGTTTAGAAAATTAGAAACTTACTTTACAAATATTCTAATAATGATGCTTTTTTAAAATTCATTATTCGATTTTCAATTTTTAGTTGAGAACTATATATATTTTTAAGTTTAAAGGCTATAAATGTTATCTTGTACAGTTTTTTAGAAATTCAAGTTCAGACATTTTAAAAGTTAAACGCTTTAAATTTAAGTTGTAAAATTGATTAATTTTCCATTTGAATTTTGTAGAAAATGTGTTTGTTAAATTAATAACTGTTAAAATTTAATAACGAAATTTTAAGTTCAAGAAAATTAATTTGCACACAAAAAAGCGATTTTTGAATTTTCAAAAACATAGTTAAATTTTCAACCAAAAGCATGAATTTCTAACTAAAATAATAAATCATCAACCAAAATAAGGACTTTTTATCGAAATAATTAAATTTTCATACGGAGAGATGAATATTAACCTAAAATGATCAATCTTTAATAAAAAGAATACATATTTTAAAAAGTAGTTTATTTTTCAACTTATAGGTTTTAAAATTAATTAATTTTCAGCATTTAATACCTACTATTGAAATTATTTAAATTGACAAGCTTAAGATTAAGAAATTTTTCCATTTTTATAGCTTCCAATATTGGAAAATATACCATTATACGTATTTCTCATTTACAGGATTTCTGAAATTGAAGACTTGGAATTTGCATTTATTCAGTTATTTAATTTTTTAAATTTAAATTTCTTTAATTTGAAACGTTTATTTAAGTAGAAAAGTACACTTTAATTTCACGATCTACTATTTTCATTGATTTTAATTGAAAAGTTATTCATTAAGATTTTTGAAAGTTTATGCAAGTTTAAAAATATAAAATTGTAAACATTTCAGGTAAAAATGGACTATCTGAGTAACCATTGGTTTCAATAATTTTTGCATATAAAAATTTAATTATTTTCAAACGATACAATGTTGAAAGATTTAAAAATGAAATTAAACAGTTTTCAATGTTTCGATATACGATTATGAAAGACCGGTTTCGGACATGAACTGCGTCTGCCTTGTTCCGACATTGGGGCAATGCAAACGTAAACAGGCAGAACCGCATGAGTTATTTCGGCTGAATTTGGACGCATGACGCAACCTGATGCAACTGATGCGCCGAGAGTGCGGCCTCGTGACGTTTGTCGCGTTTGGCTGATTACATTCCCTATTTCGGCCCCGTGGCTCCTCTTGTATCGACACTGCAGAGGCAATTATGAGTGCAGTGTGTTCTATTTTAAGTGCTTTCAATTCAAAGTTGTCCAATTTTAAACGTTTTCATCTTAGAATAATTTAATGGTGAATGTAAGTAGAACAGGCCCACTTTAGGAAAAATTGGAGTGTGGGTCGGATGTGGTTGTTACTTTAGGAAATTTGGAGAACGGGTCCGCCGAGGCCAATGTTCTGGTAAATTTAGAGTGGGGGGTGTGTCGTGGCTATTACTTTAGGAAATTTGGAGTAGGTGTTTGGCTATGGATGACACTTTGGGAAATTTGGCATGGGGAATTTGTTATTGCTGGTACTTTGTACAATATTGAGTGG